>NC_048912.1:8370884-8627710 GCF_011077185.1 Oxyura jamaicensis
TTTTTTTTTAAGGAAACGAGCAAAGATTGATAATATCTTCATAACCCCCCAGCAACTATATGTACTTGCAGAAACAAAATGATCATATGTGCCTCAAGATGAGGGGAAGTGCTGCTATTTAAGGTGATAAACTTTAAGTCAGTCTTGCAAAAATTTAAAAACAAGGTACATTTTCTATACCTACGTAGCTTACAACACTCACACAGCATCTTACATTGTTGTTTTTCTCAAACGATGTCACAATTTATAGTCCTTTTCCTTTATTAAAATAAAAAGCTTGTTTCACAAATAACTTTAATCTATTAATTATGATTGTTATGCCTTATGCAGTTCAGCTTTATGCATTCCTGTTCTTTCAAATTTTCCTCTAGGCCATTGTGAGCTGTGACTATCTCTAGTATCCATCTAAGTATTTGCATCTTGCTCATCACTGAGGTATCCAAGTTATTCTCGGCCTCACAACATACTTCTGAGGTGCGTTACTTCTCTGGGTGGGCAATTCAGCAGCACTATTCCAATACACATATGACTAACACAACAATAAACACGTCCAGTAAGTGCAGACAGACTTTAGAAGTATGAAGCTGTGATCTGGGTTAAGAAGAGGTGGAGGGTGGATATTTTCTTTCAGAAGCTGACATCTAAAAAAGGGACAGGGACTTCCAGCTTTGCTACGCTTGCATCTTGTGAACAAAATACAATTGTTAGACAATTGTCTCAACAGCTCTGACCAACAGAGATACTTAGTGTACAGCTGTTTTGTAGGGCCAGCCTTTATTTCCAAGTACTGCCTTTAACAAATATTTTAACAGTTCTCCTCCATTTTGGAAGATATCAATGGAAAAATCAAACTGAAAATGTTGGGGGCTTCTCCAAGCTTTGTTTTAGGCATCTGTCATATCAGGTTTGATAAACTGAAAGACCTTCCTGGCATTATACAGTATTTCATGTAGGAGGAGAAGTCTTAATTCCATCCACGTAAACTTAAACACAAACAAAACACCTCAGGTCCCCAGAAAATTATTTTCCAGATAATGTTCAACTTTTACCTGCAGAATTCACCCACTGTTACCACTAACTGGAAGTTTTCACTTTCAGACGTTAAAAACAGGTTTACTTGAGGTCTGAAACCAGGGGCTGAGAACAATCCCCACAACAACTTTGCCAAAGCTGAATCTGCAATAGTAGATAATTCCTCTTTCTTATAGATACAAACCAAAGTCCTGAAGCTTATGCAACAATTTGCCTCATATATTGGGTCACAGAGTTCAGTGGCTTCACAGCAGCAATGTGACCCTGAACATACGTATTATATGCTATTCTAATACTACATAGCATTAAAAACCCCTTTGCTTTGTCATAGACTTTTTATTTCCACTTCCCTATGACATTGTGAAGTCTCTAAAAGATGAAAGACAGCCATGTAACCAAATACTGTATGTTTTATGAGACCTTCTCCATGTCTAGCAACTGGAATAAAGGCGAAGGCAGAACTGGATACCTGAGAGAGAGAAGAAAGCTTTTCCTGCTACAGACTTTTAATTCACCATGATACCTGAGACATTATTTCCTCAGGTCACTATAGAAACCTTTATCACCTTATGAAAGGTCATCTGGATAAGTGACAGGAGACATCAGTTTCTCTTAACAATATTGGTTTCTCTTCTTAAAATTTAAATAACAAGGCTAAAGATTTTCCAACTGGGGATGTAAAAGGCCATTAGAGTATCCAGTCAATATGCCTGAAATTATAGGATAGAAGCCATTCTGTTGAGGACATAGCAAATTTTTTTTTTTTTTTTTTTTCAAACACCAGAGCATCACATTCCAAAAGGATGATAGACTATACAAACACAAATAAATATCCTTAAAGTAAAAAAAGTATGGAATAAAATAAACGCATATAAAAAAGGAGGCTTTCCCCAGTTGTTTGACTTCTAGATAAAAATGTTGTGGCATGCTACTATCATTTTAAAAGAACACTTTAAAATCCCACAACAGAAGGTACTTTCCACTGCAGTCAGATCATAAGAGCAATAAATAACTTTGCCAAAATGATTGGGAAATATTCTTTTTTTTTTTTTTAATTGAAAAAACCCACAGGTTTACAACATACATTTGGTTTTCCCCCAGATTCTGAAGGAGCTAGCTTTGGGCCAAGTTCTCTCGTTTCTGTGCCGCCTCTCACAAGAGGACTTGATTCAATCACCCAGGACTGCATCTGCATCTCCAGCAACCCCTCTGTGCACAGGACAAATTGATGCTGATTTTGAGCAGGAATCTGCCATTTTGATGCAAATGACAGTTAAAGTGTTTATCAAAACAGCATAAAAGATACTGGTAACACTGACAGAAGACTTAATCCAGAGTGCTGCTGGTTTATTGTTACAACTCAACACTGCATCTTTCTGTGGACATTGTGCAGGAGCACGCACAGATAACTGCCACACCGAAGGGCAATTAAAGGTGTTGAAGACGAAATTTTCTCTGGACTGTGGATTTTTTCCTGCTGCATGTTTCTATCTTCCAAAAACAGAGGGAAAGCACATTCTGCTAGGCCTTGCAAAGGATAAACCTCTGCCCATATGATTTTTGGGTCTGTTTTTAAAAAAACATTTATGGAGTAACAATGATGACAAAATCCAAAAAGTTTGGGAGGAAGATAAGAGCAGGGAGCTGCTTTATCTGAAATGCATACACACTATGCACCACTGCTTTCTTAGTGTTCTTGCTAACATTCTTGCTGTTTAACCTCATTTCTTTAAGCAGTCAGAGACATTCACAGAAAAGGGAGGACAGTAACACACTGTAACCCTCGTCTGGGGCTCCACAAGCAAACTCTTCAAAAAGCTATGTAGAGAACAAAAACTGCAGTGAACATGTGGAAGGAACCTATCAGTGACACATTTAGTTTTGCACTGAACTGGCTTTAAGAGGAAAATATAATTCAGCGTAAACATCATCAATTTTGTACAGCGTGAGATGTGCTCCTGACAAGCAGCCAGGTTTGCTTGCTCTGTGCCACACGTGCAGAGGATGTCTTACCAGAGAGGGTCTGGAGATCCTGCAGCAAGAGGAACAAAATCCATCTGTGTATTTTCTCCTGAAAATAGATAAATTGCTACAGTGTTCTTTGGCAGAACTCTAGGAAGGTATATGATTTATTTACTACATGCATGCAAGCAAGGAAGCTCTACCAGAGACACTTGTTATGAATTACCATGCCCTCTCAAGGGATAGTTCTGGTGATAACATGAAGAATGTATTAAATGAATATCAGAGATTAAAACAATCTGCTTCTACCAGCTCCAAAACACAAAGACCATTACTGTCAAACACAAAAGTAAAGCAAGATTATTTGAACAGAAAACTGACGAAAATTGCCCCAACTTCAGCCTTGCTTATCAGCATTTTTTTTTTTTTT
Organism: Oxyura jamaicensis; assembly: GCF_011077185.1. Classification (NCBI taxonomy): domain Eukaryota; kingdom Metazoa; phylum Chordata; class Aves; order Anseriformes; family Anatidae; genus Oxyura; species Oxyura jamaicensis. Next base: position 8,374,309 of record NC_048912.1, read on the forward strand.
TTTTTGGGGGGGGTGTGTGGAGGGAAGAAGTCTCTCTAGATTGTTCACTTAAACATAATGTAATCAGCTAAACAATGTTGAAGCAGCAGCACTAAGCTTCGTCTATTCATTCACACCATTTTGTTATCTTTCCTGTTTATCTTAGAGGCACACATAGGACCAGAATGAAGGTTAGTCTTTACCTTATGACAAATCTACTGGTTTCCTATTTTAGAAGGTAAACTATTTTTTTTAAAAAAACTGAAATGCAGATAACAGAGCTGTGTATCGTTAAGTGTGACATTAGATTGAACATCAGATTCCTAGATGTACTGGTGCATCCCCTGGGTGCAGGTCTATTGGCCAAGTGCAAACACTGATAATTGCAATTCTGACCATCCACTTTGTGAATCTCTCTCATTTTCAATTATTTTTCACTGTACTACAATTCTGAAGCTGCAGAATATGTACAGGCTAAAACTAACTGACAGTGAGTCAAAAAATATTAATTAATGTTAAATTATGAGATTAAGTTCTGGCCATAAATCTGCTTCATGGGATCTTAACAGTAGAAAATTGTTTTTATTAGTTGCTTTTTATCTTAAGTGAAAGGAAAGTGTTTATAGATGAGCTTTCTGTAACTTCTATACAGGTCGATTTTGAAATATTTTTACCATCTGAACCTGGTAGAGTTAAAAACAGGGAACTGTTTAACAGGAAACATACCATCAAGCAGAACAGACCACACTTTACAGTTTATCTGGATCTCTTGCACCACCTATAGATGATACAAAATACTTCATGCTCATGAAACCCTGCACGTGGAGTTTGTATACACCAAGGACAGTATGAAAGCCAGTGTAACTTTCTAGTTGCCAAACTGTACTATAGTTGCACTTGCAAGTTAGTGCAAGTTTTGCACTTACGAGGGACCAGTGGCACGGCTCTTGTCCGGCACTGCAAAGCTCCAGCACTGGCACCTCCAGAACGCAAGCTCCTTGATGAGAGGAGCACTCAACCTCGCTCTACCCATGCAGCCTGTAGGTATTAAAACAATTATGTGTGAGATCACTAGCCTTTATAAAACCAACCAGCAGGAATTATTGGTAAGACAATGTCTGAGCAAGCAGATACAGAGGGAGTCTTACCCAAAACAACCAAAAGTGTGCCTGTAAATCAATTCAGATTCTTTTATCTTACAATAAAGGGAAAATGTGTAACAGCTGATATCAGAATCTGAATCACCAACAGACTAACCAACCCTATGCAACGGTCTAGCACAGGATTTCAAAGCAGACAGCATCTTAAGAACTTACACTATTTCTGTTGCTCTGTATTACAATTTCAATGGCAAAAAAAGCATATGGAAGAATGCTCCCACCTGCCCCATCTCCAGCATGACAACAGTGATGAGATGCTCCACCACAAGCGTGGAGCTGTGATGCACACTGGACCACTGAAGGAGCCCTCCATTCTCTGCAAGAGCTGCAGCAAACCTCCTGAGCTGCCCAGAGAACGTGCTGCAGTGAGAGCAGCCCAGCCATGCTCATGTTCCTGGGGAAGCTTCACCTTCCCTGCAATGTGGCCTAGAAACACCATGAGCTGGGGAAGAAATGTGTATTTACTGATGTGTGACTGAAAGTTCACCATCCATCGCTAGTGCTTACAGTGACTATTGGCCCAGTGCACAGAAGCACTGTACACAGCCCCATGGTTTAACTCATGTATGTAGGTACACGTCTGGAGGTGGGTAAATAGCAAAGAACTGTTCCTGTGTCATGCATTTTAATTCAAAGGTATCACAAAATGTTTGATCTATGCTACTACAGCGATCATTTACAACCTGGCTATCAGCGACCACACATAATAAGATCAAGCACTTACCTGTGATGCCTTTTATCTTTGAAGTGCTTTACAATCTGTTTCAACACAGCTGTAATGATCAGGTCTGTGCTACAGGCACAACGTGGCATGACTTAAGAGCCACAAAACAGCAATGCCAACATTAAAATTCAGTGTCTAGCCTTTCAATTTATTGTTCTCAATGAATGTTCTGCAGTGATCTAATGTGGTAAAACCCTCCCACCCACTTCTAATTTATTTAAAAATAGGTGTGCTTAGTGACTTGGAACTGGGTCTTGTCAGCTCCAGAAATCAGTTATCTGTAGGGAAGAGATAATTAACACAGGTGACAAACCTGTACCACTGAAAAAGTTGGAGAGCAAGGGCAGGGAATAATATACCCTGAAATACAGTTGTCGGTGAACTCAGAACTTTTACTTCTCATTTCAATACAGCATAGGGCTACAAAATAAATATTTAATAATTCCTCTTTAATTAAGCATTCATGAAGTTTCTCCTTCTAACTGATGTGTGAACTGGCATCCCTAAGTGGAAGGACACATTGTCAGACAGTTCAAATCAAAGATCAGATTTTAAAACCTGGATTATTTGGATTTTTTTTTAAGAACACTAATTTTGAATCAAGAATTAGGAAGGCAGAATAGATCTCCAAAAAATATTATTTCCCATAAATAATTAAGTCAGTGATACTGGTTTAAGCAACTAGATTTAAGCAACCTTTCAACAAAAAACAAAAGTCACGTTTTCAAGAACAACTTGTGCTATGATTGAATTTTCCTGGACATATTGTAAAGCAGAAAGCCTTACACTGTATATAAAGTGCATAACACATAGGGAAGTAGGGGGGAGCACCCCAAGATATGCAAAATAAAGTGTGTAAAAACTAAAAAAAAAAATGCAAACACAAGGCCTTATTCAGAAAGTAGCCCTAGTTATATAATCTTCTCTGTAAGTTTTCCAAGCATGTTTCTAGCACAAAAAGCTATCATTCAATGTCTTCCACTAGCAAAGACTGTGAAATTTAACTTGATTTTGATTCCCCAAGATAGAATCTCAGAGCTGGTTTTGATAAGTCTCTTTCCAGACTTCACAAGTATTAACAACTGTCCTTGGGATGCTGTCCGGCTGTGAATGATCACTGATTTTTGCAGATCCAGGGACCTATAGAGCTGTCCATTTTCCCAAGCTACACATTCTGTTTTTCAGCTAGATAGTAGAGAAGTGATGATATTACTAGCTACCATTACAGGAATACTCATCAGATAGGACTACAATATTGTATAATTCAAAATACAGCCCAGCATTCATTCATCATAGACACACACATCATTTACTCCTAAATTACTATCTCACGATCCAATCTGAATTCATGCTAGTGTTACAAACCTCTGATTAAAATCTTTTCAAAATTGTTTTGAATTGAATGAATTCAAAATGGAATGGACTTTTTCCACCCAAACAACATCAAAATAAAAACAAAATTTAAGTAGTGTTTGTAAAAAATATATTTGTGGTTGTTTTTTTTCTTTAAAACACAGGTGCCTGACACAGATCACCGTGCCATATACATAATTTGCAATAGTGTTCTTGCTAACAAACTTAGTTATTACTGATGAATGGACAAAATTATTTTGTCTTCTAAAAACCATCACTTGGTCTTCTGCATCAGCATTACCAGATCAAGTATCACACGCTACCCACTTCTACTATTAAGCAACAGGTCCCATGATGTTCAGTAGGGCTCCATTTTGATCTCTAAGAAATGTCTACAACCAGCCAGGTTCAGTTAATCCATACATAGCATGTAATCAAAACAGACCTCACTTAAAAATATAGCTTGGAATGGCTCAGACTATTGTCTTCTGTGTATACATGAAAGTCTGCTGTGAAGATAGTTCATCATAAGGTGAGGTTTTCTTATTTTTGCCAGCACAATGCAAGAATCCTAGTCCAGGAAGCTTACTGCTTGGTGAAGCTTTCAATAGTGGCTTTGATGCTCAGATTTTATGAAGAACATAGTCTCCAATTTCAATAGAAGCACAAATATACACAACCTCTTTGCCACATACAAGGTGTTTGCTTCCACGTACAGACAAGCAGAACAGGTATGTGGAAGGTATTTGGCTTTGTGGGACAAATTCTGTATTCGGTTATTTTCTATGCATTTCTGCTGAAATCACCAGTGCCTCTGAGTCTGAAATTTGTAAAGTTACTTTGTGACTAATCTGGTATTGAGTCTGCTGGACACAGCAAAGCCGTGTGTGCTCCACTTTGAACGATGGAGTAGGTCTGCTTAGGGGCTTCTGTGTGAGAGGATGAGGAGAAGATAGGAGGAGGGGGAGCTGAAGTAGACACCGTGATACTCTGACCTCCATCACTAACCACAGTCACTTCTGTTGCTCCTTCTTGTATCAAAGCATTAAGGCCTTCTAAGTCAGAGCAGCTGATTCCAGAGCTGGTGATGAAAGCTTGGTTTGCTGAAGCCTCATGACTGCTGACAGGCGCAGCAGGAATCAGAGTTTGATGTAAAGCAGTACCATCAGTTTGGTCATGGGTTGTTAGAAGAACTGCTGGTTGTGCCACAGGCACTGCTTCGCTTTGAGATATTGGAGGTGGAGGTGGTGCCAGCAAACTGACTTGGCCCAGCAGCTGCAAGCGGCTGTTGGCTGAGAGATCTTCCTGGTTCTGGCTAACTAGCGTGGAAGGCACAACATTCACTGATGCAGCCTGAACTATGCTGTTACTCTGAGGGACCTGGTGACCCACAATGATCTTGACCCTTCCCTCGTTGTATGGAGAAACCTGAGCAGCCTGAATTGGGACCTGCAGGTGACTGACAGTAATTGGGGCACTGGTCTGTCGAGTGGGATCCATCTGGAGCTGTAGAACAGCCAGTTCATTATTTTTAGACCCACTGTACATACTGTGCTGCTTCTTATGACTCCTAAGAGAATCTTCTCGGACAAAGGAAGCATCACACAAATCACACTTAAATGCCTTCTTGGCATCTAGTTTGGCAACTTGCCTGGAGCCACCTTGCTTTGGCCTATCTCCTTCCTTCTTCTCCACAGTTTGCTTCTTGGTCTTGACTTTGTCTCCATGAGCTTTCCTCACGTGAGTAGTCAGGTTGCTCCGCTGCTTGGTATCGAAGCTGCAGAATTCACATTTGAAAGGACGATCTTTGCAGTGAATTCGCTCATGTACTTTCAGAGCTGCCTTGTTGGAACAAGAGTAGCTGCACTCTGAGCACTTCACTGGCTGCTCAGGCTGGTGAGTTCTTATGTGGTGTCGAAGGCTTGTTTTGTTTCCACACTGAAACTCGCACTCTGGACACTTCAGAGTATTTTCCATGCTGTGTTTGATACGAATGTGTGATTTCAAGTTTCCTTTCATGGCGCACCGGACCTCACAGAACTCACATTTGTAAGGTTTCTCACCAGAATGCACACGCATGTGCCTCTTCAAGTCTGAGTTGATTTTAAATTTAGCAGGACACATCTGACACTGGAAAGGAGCATCTCCTGTCAACAAAAAGCACATTTCAATTACAGATGAGACACCAAGATCCGTTTTATTTCTGGGAAGACAAAAGGCCACAGTGAAATATGCACAGCTGACTTGTTGAAAATTTGTTTTGTAGTTTACAAATATTTAGAAGATGCAGAGGACTTTAAGGGCACAGTATTTATCACCTGCTCTAACATATCTGTATGCAGACTTTCCAAGAAAATGCCTGCCCACACCTATGGTCTTTTTTCATATTTAGATGTTCTCAATTTCTAGTTCACTTTGTAAAACTGTACAGTGTGCTCACAAAAAGCAGCTGGAGTTTCTTTCTCATTTGTCCCTCTCTAGCAACAGTACGCTTCAACCACTGTTTAAGATTAATTAAACACTGTAACAGCTGCTATATTTTTCAAGTCTAAGAAATCAACAGAAACACATGCATGTCTCAGGTCTACAGTACGAGACTTACAGTGAGATTCCTAAGTTAACTTTAAGCCTAGGTAAGTTTCAGGCTACTGCAGACAAGTAATAGGCAACAACCTCATTGCTCAACCATACAGTCCTTATTGCCTTTCTTGTACTGACATTTATTCACATGGTGAGATAAATTAGCTGACAAGAAAAGCTAGCCTGGTTTACTTTCTGGCCTGGTTAAATCCTTGCCCTGTCTCATGTGGTGCAGCACATATACTATTGCTGGCACAGAAAAGTAGTGAAAACTTTTGTCCAGAACGTGGGGAGTTGTATGGACAAAAGTCCGTTTCATGATGAATGTCAGGTGGCTGCCAAACCATGGTGGTACTACACTTATACAGAAACAGAAGAACCACAGATACGTAAATGTAACTGCAAGAGAGAAATGGGAGACTAATGAAACATGCATGCAAGTATGTGACTCCAGGGAAATGTATTTATACAGAGAAATAACATGCAGCTTTTGTTTTTCCAGCATTACAGCAACCAAGATATTTGCATCATACCTAATAATATTCTACAGATTCAAGAAAATCTAGTATTTGTTTGTATTCATGCAGTATCAGTTCACGTTCATGCAAACAGATACATAAAATATTCATAAGTGCATAATTTTTATGAGAGCAATCCTGACCCAAAACCTATTTAACTGAAAGTTAGGTCAAATTCTTAACTGCTAAAGCATGAAAAATGAACATACTCATCTGTAAGATCGTTAGTAGCCTGTTTATGTCAAATCACCTACACAAATAACCATTTGAACTGCCTGAATCTAAGCCACTGTTTTGCATTTTCTTTATTTGCGGGCTTGTGTCACATGTATGGTCAAAATAAGCTGTACATCTGTCAATCCATGTAGTCAATTACAGCATAAAAAAGGGCTCTTTTCTGAAGTCATTGAAAAAAATCAAGAGCAAACAAGCCAATCCTAACGAAAAACACCCTTTACCTTTTTCTTTAATCTAAACACATAGTTTTCTAAACTACTTGAGCATAAAGTTTAAAAGAGTTATTTTGAAAGAGAAGAAATGTGTTCCTGAGTGCTAAGACATGCTTGGTGGAAGGAGGAGAGAGTATATTTGTTTAACAAGCCTTTTCTTCTTTAATAACCAAACCACAAATAGCTATTTTATAAGTTAATATTTCATACAATTCACACAGCTATGACAATAGCTGTATAGTTTTGTGTAATTTGCTTATCCAGCTACATATGTCATAGGTTTAGCTGCATATTTTTCGTATCAAGTTGTGGCCTACTGTGCTAATCCATGTATCTGTTTAATAATTGAGATACATACTGTATTATCTGTATTAAACAGATTTTTATTAATGAAGATGCACTGTTTGCTCATCTAGTTTATTTTACAGTCTCAGCTGCATACTCTGCCATGAAATTTTTATCTACTTCACTGATGAAGGCATTGTATGTATATCAATGGCTTAATTTTCACATACTGTGTAGCACAATAAGAAAAAGAATTAGTAATTTTATTGAATACAGCAAAGACTGCTCTGTTTACTTTAAGAGTGGTTTATTACTTGTTTCTTTACATTTCTGTTCATGTATTATTAACGCTGACAGAATAAAACAACAACAACAACAAAGTGTCTGATCCTGGAATTAAAATTAATAATTTTAATAGTACTTCTACTCAAATTAATAGGAAACAGCTCTTTAGATGACTAGTTCAAGCAATGCCATGTAGATGATGTGACTCTGAGCAATGTGAATTACATTCACCTCCTACAGAATGACTAATTTTATTGTAGTAAGGATTGTGTTCTAGATATCAGTCTTACTTTTCTCCTAAAATTGGTTGTGTGTATAACAGCTTTTTAACCAAAAAAGGAAGAAATGATTACTGTCTAAATTCTTGTGTCTCCTCTTAGTTAATCAAAAAGGCTTCTTTTTAAAAAAGAACAAAAGGATTTAATTTCATAGAAATGGAAGAGATGAGCAAACTAAAGCCTTGCTTGAATTTCAGCATAACTTCGTTTGCTTAAGATACAACAGAACAATTTGCTAAAAAGAAAGAAGGCAGTCTAAAAATCCTTTCCAACTATTGCAATATTTAATGGAACAAACATCTAACTCTATTGGGAATGCGTATCATCATTCAGAGGTTCTCCCATGGCCAAATTCAGAGCATACCTGTCCATGTTCATAAATGCAAACACACAAACTCCTACATTACATGCGGAAAACTCAACATCATGTTCTGTAACTGCTGTGCTTACTAATAGCTACCTTCCCATAACACCCTGTACAATTTTGACTGGCCATCACGTCTTCCTGTATAGCAACAGAAAGAGGGAAACTTGTAAAACAACTGCCTGATAATCCTGCCTGTTCCATCACAGGAGACTTGTGAAGTATAAAAGATTCTCTTCTGCCAGAGACAGCTTGGTTTAACCCTCCCCTCCTTCACAATGCGCAAGGGATTTACTTCTCTTATCTGTTTGAAATAAATCCCATCTTGCACACATCTGAACTAATGTTGTTTAGTACTTGAATTCCAATCAGATGCAGGATAGGTTCAAAGCTAATCTATTAATCAATGAACCATAACCACCTTGCAGCTAAAATTCACAGAACTAATCAAATATATAAAAGACAACACACAAACCTAAACCTGGAGTAGGTGAAAAACAACCTACAGAGAAAATTGTACAAAGACAACTGTAGAGCAGTACCTTTACGGCAAAACTTTTATAGGAACAACCTGTAAGTGAGAAATCTAATTTAAAGGAAACCAAACAGTGGAAGTATAAAACAATACAATGCTTATAAGCCTGGAGGCTAACATTTTCTAATTTTTTTTTTCTTCACAGAACAAATATAATATGGGAAAAATATAGTTCCAACTGATCATACTCCACTGTTAACGTCCAACAGCCTGAACAGGGAAGACACCACAAAGAAAGGTCAAAAAATGTACAACTTAAATTGCTAATTACTTTTAAGTTTACAAATGAGATATAAATTACGCATCTAAAGTTTCCGCTGACACAACTAGTTTAACTGTGATTTCGAAGTTCAAAAATAACTTCAGTGTTTCTTATATGGTGGACCAGACTTGAGAAAAACAGATAGGACCCTAGACACCCTCAAGGATCTAATTATTTATTGATTCATTAAGTTCTATTGGTTTAAGAACATCTTAACAGGCAGTTCCAAAGTCAATTTAAAAGCACAACTACCAAGAGTCAGATCTGTTTTCCAATTGCTTCTAGGTATTTTCAGGAGAGCTGTCTTGCCCTACTAGATTATATGTCCAAGAGACTGAGAGAAGCCAGATGCCTAAATGCGTCTGAGAATTCAAGTAGGCACTTCCTGGCATCTTAACACCCTGTATACCTTTTTAAAATCCTCCAAATGACTTTCAAACTCTTACAGATCTGAATTGTGGTATAAGCTCACCTGTGTGGGATCTGAGGTGTACAGTTAGCTGGCTAGAGTTGCGGCTTGCGTAAGGACAGATTTGGCATTTAAAAGGGCGCTCATTGGAGTGAATGCGCTGGTGCTTGTTGAGACTGCTGCTGTCAGCAGCTGCATAGTCACAGTGTTTACATTTGTAAGGCTTCACGCCAGTATGGGACCGCATATGCATCTTCAGCTTATCTTTGCGACTAAAACATTTGTTACAAACATCACATTTATGGGGCTTGTCTCCTGAAAAAACAAACAGACAAAGAAGAGAGCATCAATACATGAAGATTTTTTGCATCATAAAGATATTACTAAATAACAAACAAATGAACAAAAACCACTAAACACTTTCAAATAGTCATGTGGGTAGTTTTCAAAAACTGGATATAGAATTTCAGCTGACAGCCAGTCAGCTAAGGCTCCAGAAGGCTGCATATGCAAGTGCAGAAAGTTGAGAAGGCCTTTTGGAATCGCCTCCCCTTAGAACTCTGAATTAGTGTTTTGGGGGATGGCAGGTGAACTGTTGAAATCACTGCTTGATATCAAAGGCAAATTGAGTTTACACACCACCACACTGCACCCTGATAAACACATGATCTGCATCTACAAAGTTTGACAGTTCCTTAAACTTATTTAAAGTGCTCATGTTTCATAGCTGTGAGTGGTATGGCCCAGTTGGGCCGTAACTTACCAAAAAAGGCAATTCCCTGGGCACTAAGTACTAAACCTCCAGTACATACATACACGTGTATAACTTATCTGATTTATCTGTAGATGTTATTTTGTAGGAAAACTCTTTTTAGCAGTAAGTTAGAAAGTAAACCAACCAAAAATAAAATATAGCAACTATGTAAACCTGTGTGGGTTCGCAGATGACGTTCCATATCCTTCATACCATAGGAAGTCTTGAACTGGCAACCTGACAGTAGGAAGATTTAGAAAAGCACACCATTAAATTAATAGAAAATCTAACAGAATTAACAGAATAACAATAACAACAATATACTATGATACTAGATGAGACCCTGAGCAACCTGATATAGCAGGTGGCATCCCTGCCTCTGACAGGGGGGTTGGAACTAGATGATCTTTAAGGTCCCTTCCAACCTGAGCCATTCTATGATTCTGGGCATTAGGTTTCTTCTCATTAAGAGTTTCTTTAAATTCAGTATTTACAGAAAACAAATTTCCCATCTCATTTCCTTACAACTGCTTAAAACTGGCTTACCTATGAACTTTAGTTTTCTAATGCTTCCCCAGGGAGGCAATTCCCCCTCTACATTACCATTTTCTGTAAGTCGTTCTGTAGCTTTGAAACAGATTCTCTGCATTCTCTGCCTAGGATTTGAGATGCATTTAAAAATACACAAGGGATGCAGAGCCATCTAATTAATTCCACATATGATTTCAAGTTAGTGCTATTGGGAACTTAGGTAACAGCCCACCATTCAGGAATTCTGTCCAAGCAGAAAGCGTTACAGGTTTAAAGCACAGAAATGAATGCCACACATTTTAAGTGTGCCTTTCAAGTGAAAGGAGACTAGCAAAAAAGAGCCTGCTACTTCTGTTCCCATTAATGATCGCTACTCATCTACATGGCTGTCTCCACACATTTGCTGCATATTGAATAATTTTTACTCATTAAGGTCTCCACATACTTTGTTCAAACTATCATCATAGAATCATAGAATGGTTTGGGTAGAAGGGACCTTAAAGGTCATCTAGTTTCAACCACCCTGCCATGAGCAAGGACATCTTTTATACACAAGCTAACTAATCAAAGACAAAGTATATAATGCAAAATGCACATATATTTTTTGCATGCAACAATGGCAGCTGGCAAAAAGGAAAGCAGACTCTGCCCTTCAACAGCAATGGCTGTACGCACAGGCCAGCGTCAATATGCAAACCCACTGGAGCATCACTAGGGTACATCACTGTATAGTATCAAAGTCCAAGGACGTGCAAAATCAATAGCAGAACTACTACTGATGTCAATGGTAGTATACCACACCCTTTGTTGGTTGCCCTCCAAGTTTCATGCATCTTAAGTGCTTAAGACAGACAGACCTACTTTGTATGTAACTATACCAATCCTATCAATGTTATAATGAAGACAACATAATCCACATCTTACCTGGATAGCAACAGTTTAGTTTCTTCTGTGTAAGCGAGGAAGTCGATTTTCTCGAACGTGCTTTTGGTGGTGTAGAGACAATAGCAGTAGTTGGAGGCTCACTGCTCTCACTGGGCAGGTATGTTTGATAGCCATGCTCAAAAACAAACTCTGGAGCGGAAACTAAACACATAAAATAGCTCAGTTTGATAACATTAGCTTGTCCAGCCAGTAAAATCTTTCTAATTACTTTCCATCTCATTAACTACGCCTCTACTCTTTCTTTTCCAGAGAGATTTTTCTTCCTGGCTTCTTGTTAATATCGGGGAGTTGGAAGAAGAAAGGCATTTCTCTCCCTTATCCTGTTATCAGATGAAAACTCTGTAAAGACCACATGAGCCATGCTGAGCTTCATATGACCCTATGTAGGCCCACTTGTCTCCCTGTTTGAATCCTATCTGACTGCATTGTTAAAACATTCTGCTTCTTCTGAAGCCTGTCCAGATCTTCCATTAATGAAGTTCTCTTTGGTTTTCAACACTGGCTGTGCTACAGCCCAAAAGAGATAAAAAATTATATGGCTAATATTGTCAAAAAGGCATCATGTAAATAATTTTTTTTTTTTTTTAAAAAGAAAAAAAAAAGTTCAGCCTCTTTCAACTATACTGTTTTTAACTATTACTCATAATGGGTACAACTTTGTCATGCAAAGTTACAGCTTTTAAATCAATTAAATGTTACACCCCAAAAGGGCAGAAGGCTATAATTGCCCTCATTTAAAAGATGAGTAAATATGAAGCACAAGAGTGACTCATCCAAAACCCACACTGAGTTGAGGGATTATAATACAAAAATTCCTGGAAGTGAGCCCTGAATTCATTTTGCTTCACTGCTCTTTCAGATTTGCTGTCCTAATCTATCTGTACAACTTTAAAATCAAGTAATTTGAATTCTAGTAAACTCCTAGACCAAGGTAAAACAAAACTTAACAATATATAGAAGGACAAATTTCCATACATTGAACAAAATGGTAATTTTATTTACATGTTTGCGGGATCAGGACCTTACTTAAGTCTTCGCATACACAGAAATTTTGAGTAATATTTTTTCTGCCAATTACTTGTGGGAGCAATGTTAGGGAATGCACTGTTCTCACATAAAAGGGCCTGGATTAGAGCCCGACAGCAATTCTGAGTCTGTTTCTCATCAAAAGCACTCTTAAAAAATAAAGTGCATAGCAATTTGATTACTTTTCCTAAGTATTGACAATTTTAATTAGTTTGCACAACTTGGTTATACAACATGTTAGAGTTATTGTAAGTGAACTTGTATCTCAATTATGTATCTGTTGCCACACCAGAACTGCAGCTGCACACACTTGTTTTCTTCCTTCCTCTGCACAAATGTGACAACTAATGTGACTCGTTTGTTCACCTTAGTGTGATGGGGACACGTGCAGGGAGCAGTGTAACATTGCTTTGCACAAGTGGAGTGCTGAAGCACCGCGATACCTGTGATGGTTTGGGTCTCCGAGGTGATGGTCCTGGCCGTGGTTTGTGCCTGTGTCGAGGGCACTGTTTCCTCCGACACAAACTGGACCGTGCTGGTGGCCCCGGCTGCCGCACTTGTGAGCTGGCAACCGCTCTGCTTGTGCGCAACAAAGGCATCGAGGTTATTGAACTGCTGCTTGCAGATGCCACAGATGTGGATGTCTGGGGTGAGCTCCACCAGCACCGTGGTGCCTCCTGGAACTGGAACAACAGCAGAAGGGGCAATGATTTTGTGATTCTAAGGAATCAGAATTCTGTGATTCTAAGGAGACCAACACCCCCGGCACCGAGCACCCGGGGCCCCCAGGGGCGGAGCTGCCCGCTGCGGCCCATGCCCATGCCCGCGGCCACGTTCCCCGCAGGCCCCGGCCCGCCTAGGGGGTCCTGCCCGGGCCCAGCCCGGGCCCCGCAGCCCCTGGGCGCTCACCCAGATTCCCGGGTTCCCCCCCAGCCAGGTTCCCGGGCTCCTCCGCTCCCGCCTCGCTTCTTGCGCTACTCAGGTTTCGGGGCCTGCCCGGGCCCCGGTTCGAGCCAGCTTCCGCCGCTCGGGCCCCGGAGCGCGCATAACCCGCCCGGCGCGCAGCGCCACTTACACTGCACGGGGCCGGGGAAGGCCGGCGCCGCCCCCGCCCCGCCGCCGGGGTTCATGGCGGCAGCGAGACCCGCGCGTCGCCTCCGCCACCTGCCAAGGGCCTTATTACCGGCAGGGAACCTCCCCCCCTGCACCTCTCGGCGGCCGAGCGGCGGCGGATGTGGAGGGGCCGAGCATGCTCAGTGGAGGCGGCGAGGCTGCGGCTGCCCTCAACCTGCCGCCGCGCTCAGGGCTCCGCCATGTCACCCCCTCACAACACCGCCGTGATCGGTTCCTCGGGCGTTTCTTCAGCCCGATCGCTCCTGCCCCCAGTAACGGCCCGCATTGGCCTCATGAGCCCGGGCTCCGTGCCCTGACAAAGCCGCCGGTGAAGCCTTGGTGCTGAGGTGGCCACACTGAGCAGCCGTGTCTGTGAGGCAGAGGTGGTTCATGTGAGCCAGCCATATCTCTTGATAAGGCCGTTGTCTTAAGACGGACTTTTCTGTGTCTGGCAGAGCATGTGTGACTTCGGAAATGAGGCAGGGCAGGTGCTAGAGTTACGGCTTAAGGCAGTCTTTAAGTTCTGGCTATCTCACTTCAGTCATGCACCAGTCTAGTCTAGTCACAGAAACATAGAATATCCTAAGTTGGAAGGGACCTAAGAGGATCATAATCGCAAGTCCTGTCTCCACAGAGGACCACACAAAAATCAGGCCCTGTGTCTGACAGTGTTGTCTGAATCATAGAATATCCTGAGTTGGAAGGGACCCACAAGGATCATCGAGTCCAACTCTAGGCTCCATAAAGGGTTTACCCAACAATTCAGACCACATGACAGAGCATAGTCCAAATGCTTCTTAAACTCCGACAGTCTTGGTGCCATGACTACATCCCTGTGGAGCCTGTTACAGTGCCTAACCATCCTCTCAGTGAAAAATGTTTTCCTGACACCCAGCCTGACTCTCCCCTGTCACAGCTCGATGCCATTCCCTCAGGAGGAAAGTGGTGTCCCCCAGGGGTCACTATTGGGGCCTATCTTGTTTAATATTTTTATTTGTGACCTAGATGAGGGGATTGAGTCTACCCTCAGATGACACCAAGCTGGGAGGTAGTGTTGATCTGCCTGAGGGTAGGGTGACCCTTCAGAGGGATCTGGATAGGCTGGGCTGCTGGGCTGAGGCGAATCGGATGACATTCAGCAAGGCCAAGTTCTGGGTCCTGCACTTTGGCCACAATAACCCCATGCAGCACTCTAGGCTTGGGGCAGAGTGGCTAGAAACTGTGAAGAGGAAAGGGACCTGGGAGTGTTGACTGATGCTTGGCTGAACGTGAGCCGGCAGTCTGCTCAGGTGGCCAAGAAGGCCAATGGCATCCTAGCCTGTATTAGAAATAGTGTAGCCACCAGGAGCAGCGGGGTGATCATCTCCCTGTACTCAGCTCTGGTGAGGCCGCACCTTGAGTACTGTGTCCAGTTTAGGGCCCCTCACTACAAGAAGGACATTGAGGCCCTGGAATGTGTCCAGAGAAGGGCAACAAAACTGGTGAGGGGTCTGGAGCACAAGTTTTCTGAGGAGTGGCTGAGGGAGCTGGGGTTGTTTAGTCTGGAGAAGAGGAGGCTCAGGGGAGACCTCATTGCACTCTACAACTTCCTGAAGCGAGGTTGTGATGAGGAGGGGGTCAGCCTCTTCTCCCAGATAAATAATAATAGGACTTGAGGAAATGGCCACAAGTTGTGCCTGGGGAGATTTCGATTAGATATCAGGAAAAACTTTTTCTCTCAAAGAGTGGTCAGGCACTGGAATGGCCTGCCCAGGGAAGTGGTGGAGTCACTGTCCCTCGTGGTGCTCGAGAAGTACCTAGATGAGGTGGTATGAGATGCGATTTAGTAGCTTATTGGTTAATATTAGTGATAGGAGGATGGTTGGACTAGATGGTCTTGTAGGCCCTTTCCAACTCTGTTTTTCTATGATTTTTCTATGAGGGAGCAGTAGGCCGCCATGAGGCCTCTGCTCAGCCTGCTCTGCTCTGGGCTGAACAAGCCAAGGGACTTCAGCTGCTCCTCATATGTCCTCTCCTCTAGACCTTTCCCCATCTTTGTAGCCCTCCTTTGGGCACTCTCCAATAGTTTCACATCCTTCTTAAACTGTGTTGCCCAAAACTGCACACAATACTCAAAAGTGAGGCTGCATCAACACAGAGTAGAGTGAGGCAGTCACGTCCACTGACTGTGTAGAAGTGCCGTGCTTTGTGCACAGTGTTAGTCATCATGCAAAACCATGTGCTGCGAGATTGCTGATTGTTAGGACAACACTGCAGAAACTTATGAGAACCAAACTGGTTGCATGGTTATCATCGCAAGAAAACCATCCTCCATTTCTACATCTCTTGTTTTACAGGCTGTTTGTCCTCCCCAAACCTGTCCTTCAGTCATGTTCACCCCAAATCTCAACGGCATACCTAACTTAATATCATTTATACAGCCCAATAACAGTCTGATGCCCACTGAAGTTACTGGAAAGCCACTTCATTTGCATGGATTTCTGGATGTAGGCCTAAATGTCCATTACAGGCTGTTGGTGTTCCTTGTACTTAGGGCTGTAGAAAACTTTCCTCTAAGATGACACCATTTTTAGGGGGGTGGTGTGGGGATGGGGGTAGGGGTGGTGAAGGGGGGTGTTAACTTTTTTTTTTTTAAAATTATTATTTTATTTATTTTTATTTGAAGCGTGGCCTTTAGTGGTTTGCTGCAACAAAATGGCTCAGCTATTTTGGAGTGCCACATTATTGAAATGTTGCTTTGTCCTGTATTAAAAATGCAATTATTCAAGAAAGACTCACTTCACTCTATGTACACTAAGTAGAAAATGGAAATTTGGAAGTCAGCGTTTAGTTCAGGTAGATGCCTTTTGCTACTTAAATTTCACCAAGCTGAAATAAACAAAAAAATACATTTGCTTGTGGTCAGTAAAGGCTCAGTGTTTGGCAGCTGTAGTCTCTGATGGACACAATCCATCCAGATATACTTTGCATCCGGTTCAGGCTCCTGATACCTTAGAACCTGTGTTAGACACCAATGTTTCTTCTGTGCTCTGTGTGCTCTGTCTAGCAGCAGGCAGGAAAACAGCTGGTGATAAGGGTGTAAAGCCGCTGCAGGAGTAGGATGGACTAACGGGTAACTGAAGAATACAGATGAAGATAAGTGGGGAAAAAAAAAAAAAAAAAAGTGTCAATTCTGGTATTTCCTTGCGAGTTAGATTTTGCTACTGAACAATTTTTTGCCTGTGTGGATGTAACTGTGTAGATGTAAACTTGTAATGAATACACATTAATAAACTCAAAATAGTTTGCACAGGCACTGAACATACCCAGAATTTCAGATGCCAGTTCATATTACAGTTGAAGTTTTATTTTCCTGGGAAAGCGGCGTCCGCTTGACATTTCCGTTGACCCATTTTGCCAAAACAATATAGCACAGACATGGGATTGTTAGGGGGCCAAGATAAGACACAAAAGGTGATAATCCTAGTTCCGGCCTTTGAAACGTGCTAACTGTGTTCAATAGCACATCATAGCGCTGGATGCAAAGATCAAATTTATCTCAGTTCAAGACCTTGCATATATTTTAATCCAATTTCAGATTTAAATTTTGATAAATACAATAAAATACTAAAGAAAAAGGAGGCCAAATGAACACCACACAATGCGTATTGAACATGGAACATTACTAGCAGCTTCAAAATTTATTCAGAAACACCTTCTCCCCTAAAATAATAAAAATTAAGGAGTTTACATTGATTCAGGATATACAGATGGCTTTATGTTAGTATGACTACACAGACAGTACCTACAAATTATAGCAAAGAAATAGGAATCTGGTCATTGCTGATGAGACTGTTTTGGGAGTATATCCAAAAGAAATCACAGCTTTGAGTACGAGCAATCAACCTGAATCTATTTTTCCACAGTGCAGATAGAGCTGTAGAACTGAAAGCTGAATTTTAACTAATTTTGCTGTTTTTTTTTTTTTTTTTTTTTTTTTTTTTTTCCAGAACACCATGACCCATTTCTGAAGCTGACAGAGTGACTGCCTGTCTGTCTATCCACCAATTATAGTTGCAGTCACAGGTGTATTTTGGAGTATAGCATAACTTATTTTAATTTATTTCTCCCTTGGTTTAATGCCTTTTCATTAGAATACAAGCTTGACTTGATTAGAAAAGAATAGTCATTGTGTTTTGTTAAAAGTGAATTTTCACTTATCCGAGGACCTGTAATGACAGTTAGGCAGGCTATGTGCCCCCTTTTGATTGCCAGAACAAATACAGCAGGGGAAGAGCATTGCAGCTGTACTCGCTGATGTACTTGCCGTTTCAGACTGGGTGTCAGGGTAACAATATTTAACTGATATGTGAATGATCTGAGGTTGCACTACATTCAAATATGAATGACTGCGTGTCTGGTGTGCTATCAGCTGTTTTAGAAACATTTCTTCGTTATTCCATCGGACACTTGAAGAAATGTGTTAACTTAAAGGAAAGGAGTCAGAGCTAAATACACTGCTAACTGGCATCTGAAAGAGGAATTCCCTCCATCCCCTTCCACCATTCTTTCCAGCTATCTTGTAGAAAGTGCTTGGTCAGTAGCAAAGCAAACTGCTTAGTTCCCTGTGTAGGCAAGGGCTGAAGGCAACTGGAAGTGCTTAGTCTTGGACTGCTTGTGCATTGTTCTTCCCATCTCTGGTATTTCCCAGAATGCTGCAAATACAGCTCGGATGGGAATTTTCTGTCTTTTTTTTTTTTTTTTTTTTTTTTTTTTTTTTTTTTCAGTGGGGGAAAAGGAGGTTTGGCCAACTGAACACTTTCTGTATGGCCATTAGAATTTTGGTGATGTCGGGAAGTGTTTTTCAGGTCCATGCAGCTACGTGAGGTTAAAAACTATAGAGGTAGAGTCACCCACACAAGAATAACCAGTAGCTTGCAATGCTGGTGCCTGCGGTTCAAGTCCTTGGCCTTTTTTCCCTTAGGGGAATACTAACTGTCAAATCACTCTCTTTGGCCTTTGTTTTGCTTCTGTTTTACCTGTATGGTTAGAAGAAGGAGGAGAAAAAAAAAATCAAAAAAAAGAGTCAATAGGCATTGATGAACATAATACAGACTGAAATATTTTTTAGAAAGGCCTCATTTTTCCAAATAACATCTACCGTCTGATCTACTGCTATTTACAAAGAACTCCTGACATATGGCACCTGCAAATATAATTCTGTAAGGACCCACCTCTAAAGATACTGGACTGACAGCTATATCACCATGTCGCATAAGGCCTTCACAGTGAAACGTTCTCGGAAGCACATGTGGTTGTGCATACCGCGACTTGCAGAGATACCACTTATCTACTGCACATTTACACTGAGAGCTCTTTGAGGCTGGCACTGCTCACTGCCTGGTGTTTCAGCAGTACTTAGCCCAATAAAGGCTCGATTCAGGCTTTGGCATGAACATGGAAAGCATCATTATTATCTTATTAATAACTAATAACACTTACAGATCAGGACTTTATTGAATGATGTTCTGGACAGAGTTTTCATTTCACTGGGTGAGGATTGATGTCTGGGAGTATAACATTGTGCTGAGCACTTGAGTCATCGAGCAGAGCTCAGCTGAGATCACACTTGACACTATTTCCAGCCTTTAAGGCATAAATCAGTATGCATGTGTAATCTTCGTCACCCTTAACCTGACTGAAATGAAAATACTGCACTGCTTCAGGCTGCCTACAAGTGCAGTGCAAGCAAACAAGGCCCGGAAAAGACAAATGTCAATCATGAGAGAAAAAGAAAAAATCAGACAGAGGCGCAAAAAAGTCAGGCCTCATCAGAGACTCCAAGACAGGCATTTCCGGGCACCGTGTTGGACAGATATGGCCTGAACGCTCTCCCGGAGACAGACATTTATGTACGACAAGAAATGTGTAGACTTCTACCTTCACACAGCATTTCCATCCAGCCCCCTGTCATCTGAGATCACACAGGGGCAATGTATCGTACCTTGCAAGCTCAGAGAAAAAGAAAAACCCTAACTTATTGAAGTAATGGGAAGAGAGCTATCAGTTGAGCTAGACAGGAGAGAAATAGAGAAAGCCGTTTAAAATATTACAGTATTTATTATTTCATTTGCCTTTCACACAGGCTGGAGGAGAATAGTTTTAAAATAAAAAAAAATCAAAAAACACACAATAGGAAGCAGAGGTATAAAAAGTGTAAACAAAGGACAACATACATAAGACATAAGATGTGAAAAAACCCCAACAGTATTGCAAGAAAAGAATATAAACTTGGTTCTAAGCTTGTGGTCACTGAAGAGGGAAAGCTTCTCTCTTGAAGGCCATGGTGCAAAAACATCGCAAGTGAGATTGGAATGTGGCCTAGGGGACAGATGAAAAAAGAAATGTAAATTGTAATTAAAAATTTCAGACATAGAAGATGGAGACAAATGAAGGGTGGATTTCGAGAAAAAAAAAAAAAAAAAAAAAAAGAAAAACAGCCAATTAAAATAACTTAAAGATTCAAAAACCAATTTTTAGCATTTCATAATTATATTGATGGATAATGACATACACAGCAACATAAATCCACTGAGCTCAAATTAATTATGTTAAAATAATAGGTAATCTGTCTCTGTGTTGATAACATAATTATGATGATGTTTTTCAAATGTTTTAAAATAATGTCATTTCAACTCATAATGCACAGTAGGTATTTTGCTGTTTAACGTATTAGCTATTTATACAATATTTTCAATGTCATTGCTTTCCTCTACAATAAATAAAGTCTAAATAATCAGCTAGTACCTTAAGATATTTCTTACTGCTGTAGGAGCTGTAAAATAACTCAGAATGAAAATATTATTCACCGAAATAGCACATTGACAACTGTGATTAAGCCTCAATTGAATCCAGTAGCAAAACAGAAATACATTTTTATGTTGAGATGTCTAATTAGTCTTTGTCAGAAACCAGACCTAAACCCACACAGGGAAAATTTTAAGGGTTTTATGGGGTTAACCATGCAACTGCATTTCAACATCTGTCCCACAGTGGAAAATACACAGTTATGATCAGAAAAGTTAGCTATATTGTTTCAGTATTGAATTCAGTTTCTCAGGGAATTTCTGATATCTGCAGCTGCTTCTCAGCATAAATTGTCCGTTTCCTATGCCTGGCAGCCTTGGCTTGCACAATCTCCTTGTTCAGATGTTGTGCGCACGATGGATGTGTGGCAGGGTGTGAGAACAAATGACCAGTTGCATCAGTGGACGTGTACTTAAGCCGGGTGCACTGGCAGCCTTTGGTGGTCTGGGTTTTTGTGTGTGAAAACACTGTTCTGATACCCGACTCTGATTATCCTTAAGGAAATGTTTTGTGCCTCTTTTTTTTTTTTTTTTTTTTTTAATTATTTTTATTATTTTATTTATTTTATTTTATTTTATTTTTTCTCTGATTGGGAGTATTTCTAAACTATTCTACACTTAAAACTTTATTTATTTTAAAAATCTATGGTATGTAATTCATTTTTTCTTTGCAAGCAGTTTCTTGGCAGTACTTGCCTTTCCCTCCTGTACCTCTCATCTCTTTACATTTGTTTCTTTCTAAATACAAATTGGTTTTTATCATCCTCTGAACAAACTTTTAAAGCAAACTTAAGTTATTATGGTGATGCATATGTCACATCTGAAAATAAACTAGTTAATTTGTGGAATTTATTTCAGCACATTCTGTACAAATATAAAAGTACAGTAAAACTCCACTGGGATAAACATGATAACAAATAAATGCAGAATCTAAGATTGTACAGCTCCAGTCTAATATTTAGTCATTTTTATTATTATATTTGGGTTAAAAATGGAAAGCAACACCAGCAGAGGGACTCCCTTGATACTCAGTGGAGTTTTGCCTGCTCCCTAGCAGGGCATAGAGGTAATTTTATTCTAGAAGCTTTTGAATGCTTTACAAGTAATAGAAACCAAGTGGGAAAAGCATATTCCATATTTTAGTTCTGACATTCTCATAGAAAAGAATATATAAAAAAAATTAAAGATTCAAAATACTTGCCTGTGATTCAGTACCTAAAGACTTTCTGGTGTTTTTCAGAATTCCCTTGAGACCTATAAATGCTTCTGAGCTAGAAGTACCCATTGTAGCTATAGTCACTTATGCCACTTTATCAAACTAACGAGCCATTGAGTGATGTTATTCCCAGGTTCAACTCTACTGGGGAGGGAAAGTAGAAAACAAAACTGAAATTTAGACAGAATGGAATTCCTAAGAGCCAGGACAACTAGAATTTATTAATTCATACACTCCAAAGCTTACCAAAAATAATAATCTTCTTTCAGTTTTTGTCTATAAATCTTACCATCTTTCACAAAGTCTGTGCATATAGAAAAGACTGCAGAATTTCAGTACAGGCAATGCCTATCAATTTGCAGAAAAACACCTTTACTGTATTTCCTCTTCTCACAACCACAGTTTGTGCAAAGGACTACGGAAGAGGAATGTTTTACTGTCAGATGACAGGAGGAAGAACTGCTTAAATCTTAGCTAGTAAAGATAAACCTTTCCAACTTCTAAATTAAAAATTTCTTCAGCTAGATTAGCTGATTACAGATAAG
Organism: Oxyura jamaicensis; assembly: GCF_011077185.1. Taxonomy (NCBI): domain Eukaryota; kingdom Metazoa; phylum Chordata; class Aves; order Anseriformes; family Anatidae; genus Oxyura; species Oxyura jamaicensis. The sequence goes on from NC_048912.1 coordinate 8,396,465, forward strand.
AAAAATAAAATTCCTTTTGTATTGTGTAATTATACATCATTTATTAAATATCATATCATATGACTTGGGCACTGGAGCTACAGCTCCTGACAACTGCAAGTTTTTCTTACAGGAATTCTTTTCAGAGTTTAACGGGATTATCCAAATGAGCAAGAGTTGAGTTTCTCTCTATTTTATTGTAGATTAGTTTTTGATTTTGTCAGAACAATAAAGTATATGATACTTTTGCATGCAAATTGTAATTAACTTGGCCATCACAATGAAAGATAGGATGACCCCCAAATCTTCCTTGTTATTTTACAAAGCCTTGAAGGACTTTGAAGCTAGGAAATTTTATCCAGAAATCTGTAGATATCAAGGTATTTAGCTTGTTCAGTCCTGATGCAAGAACAAAATAAAATAAAAAATCCTTCTGAAAGAAGGCTTTAGCTTGGTGTTTTCATGTCACAAGATGTTTTTTTTTTTTTTTTTTTTTTTTTTTTTTTTTTTTTCCCAGACACTGAAAATACCACGAAGAGGGTAACAAACATGAGGGGTACCATCTTAAATTATTTTAGAATAATATCTGCAAGCAAAAATCACAGCTAGGGAAATATTTTCTGACTTCAACTATTACTCATTTTCAGTTCACAATTAAATCTCCTTGTATCATGGTAATATTCCCCATGATCATATGTGTTTTCTTTCTAGGAATCCTGTAACAAATTCATTCATCTATTATCAGGCTTCATGAATTTCAGAGAGTGTGACCACATATTCATTGATGGCAAAATTTAAATTTGCATTGGAAACCTGAACTTAAGAATTAAATTTATTCAGTAAGGTACCAGAAAGATAAGAGCATCTTCCTGAAGAAGGAAGAATATCAGATACATAAAGCAAGTTGCTCATAAAGAACTATAGACTAAAATGCAGCTCCACAAACTTTTTTCAAAACATATTCTGAAAATAAAAATCAAAAACACCCCACAGTGTTTTATGGTAAGTTCAGAAATAGAGAAAAATGAACATTCTGTTGGATACATAAACTTATTAACCCAGACCTGTTGTGTGACCTGTCTGAAAGGTCTTACAGTAAAGATAAAACTAATGAAAATGATCCTTTCATAACTATTGTCTACTTTTGAAGCAAATTTGAGTCTGTTTCCATTCAGTTTTCATGTTTTAATATAAAACATACAGAAAAATAAAAGTATAGTAATATTTTTCTTGTGTTTTCCTTGGAAAGTCGGATATAAAAGGTTAGCTACAGCATCTTACCTTCTCTCCCTTTCTCCTTTAGGACCAGCATAGCTCTTAAGACTGAAAAATCTGTGAGAAATGTGAGAAAACGTTTTGCATGGACGGTATTGTCCGGAAGAGGGTGCTATTTGGTTGTATTTGTATTTTTTTTCTGTTTATATGGAATGACTGATACAATTGAGTATACTTTGAAATTTCCTTCCACGTATTATTTTATTTTAGGCTCATTAGTGTGAAATTCCATTTTAAATAGCATAGGCTAGCTCCGAAAACTTCAATGCCAGCATAAATTCTTGCTCAGCTAGATTAGGCAGAACACCTAACAAGTTTAAATTCCGAGGGTCCTTTGTGTCTCTTAACTAGTTGCTACCTATATTTTATAATATAAAGGTAACATCAGTTGCTCTTCCCTGGGGTTTTCATAAAATTCTCATGAAAATGAGATGAACATCTAGCAAAACTATTCCTGTGAGTGCTCACAAAGAAAAAAAAAATCTCTGAAAAACAAGCAAAAAATACAAATATGCTGCACACCGGACTTAGCAATTTTTCAATTTATAACAGCTTGATTATCATTATTGAATTAATGATCTCCTCCTCCTTGGAGATGAATATGCTTAGCTGCAGTTTGCATATAATGGGAAACTAAGGCAAAAGGGACTTAGCAGCAGGGCCAAGGCTGTAGGCAAATGACCTCCTCCTTTAGATCCAGCTGCCAAAGAAGATGTTGCCATTTTCAAGTCTTTGTCACCGCTCCCCATAGAGGGTATTTCCACCTCCACAGGTTATAACAGAGCAGTAATCATAAACGCTCCCTGCTGTGTTTCAGTTTGCATGTTTGTGTAGCTAGCCTTCGCTCACTTGAATCAGTTTTGGGGAAAGGGTTTAGGAAACATGATGGCTCCAAGGCTGCAGGGAGGCCTGGCTGCTAGGCCTGTATAGGCCTTTCCACTCAAATGGCTGCTTCGAAGCACATTTTTGCTTCTGCCCACACAGCCACAGCTCAGATAAGAAGATGAGGACTATCAGGCACACCAGCTTATGATCTCCTATAGTAATTATTCTCCTTGGAGAGATTAGGGCCTACCCCTGGCTTCTAGCCCCATTGCAGTGACTAGGAAGGAAAGGAGGTAACATCTCCACTGCTCATGCCTGTTCATCTGTCTCCTTCTCCACATAATCAAATTGCCAATCAATTCTAGGCAATCAATTAAAAAGTTTGATGGGGGAAGCATGAAACATATTCTAATGTTGGCCTTTTTACCCAGAACTCCGAAGTCATTTTGACTCCATGGCTATGGGAATTGAAGAACTATATATTGACCACTTCAAAATACAAAGCTGATCAACCTAGAGAGGTGACAGCTGAATCAGTGCAGCAAGGAGGGAACACAGGATAGTTCTGAGTACAGAATGAGAGTTACATGTATTCATGTAGGTTTAAGATTTTGCATTACCAAATCTTTCAGTCAAACGGAAATTCAAAAAAGAACTTGATATCTACAAATATTTGTTACCTAAATCTTTTTCATCTTAAATATCTTCAAAGTTTGACTGTGATTAATAATAGCAAACAGCTATTATCTACTCAAGTATTGTTTTATTTGGAAAGTCTGTGATGCAAGCTTAAGTTTATAATTGTTACTAAATTAGCTTCAGCAACTTCTTATTTAATGGTATCTAGCAGTGAGCAGTAAAGAACGTGAGCCAGTTGCACATACATCTAGGGCATAAAATGGTTGTTATTTACTACTTGTGGAAAAAAACTGCATGCTTTTCTAGTGAACATTCTTTGAAAATCAACAAATGTTTGCAAGGAATGTTTTAGGGAGATGCGATCAACATTTTCTAGAATTTATTGGACTCATCAGCTTTGAGCAGAGTTCACATTAGTAATGTCTCCTGTTTTATGTTCAACAAAACCTGAACTTGTACATGTTGTGGTGCCTCTGCTTCTCAGTTTATGCTGCAGCTGTTCTGTGCAGTAGGTAAAACGAAAGGTTTTAATTAAAACTGACATTGCTGCACCTTGTGCTGCTAGTGACAGTCCTGTTGAAAAGTATCATGAGAAGTGTGGAAGCCCACTGTACGAGTCTGTGCTCCTGTTTGTATCCCAGCATTAATGTGTTTTTCAATCTGGCAAGCGAAAACATCCCTTGAAATCTTCTTTTTGATGGGAAATGACTTTTCTGACAAAAATCACAGTGCAAAATATGTGAATGCATATTTTTCATTGTGTATTTTGGACAAAGGTCAAAGGGAAAAAAAGATCATTCAATACTTTTGAAACTGTCAGCAAACAAGAATATTTGCCATCAGTTTCCAGTGAAATATTTCAAGCTTTTTAAGGAAAAATAAAACAGGTTCACAGATTAACTTTTTTTTTTTTTTGATTAAAAATAAAATTTTCACAGACAAAAACATTCTGATTAGTTTTAATGAGAGGTAAGCAATTGTAAATAACCTCTTGTGTCTACAAAATATGCATTTGGGTTCAGAGCTGCCCCACAGCCTCCATTTAAAACAAGAAGGACCTGGTTCACAGTTTTGTTTTGCACCACTTTGACATTTCAAGGATTCACGGGAGCTGGTTTACTGCAGGGCAATGCCCATTAACCCTGCCTAGCAGGGCACGTGAATTCTCAATTACATGATGCCATGCACTCTCTCCCCATCTGCTTTTCCATTTAAAGCTTCTCTTTTCCCTAATAAAGGAATTAAAATATTTACAGGAAACCATTGCACAGTGTAACTGCAGAATCACTGCAGTGATTTTATGTCCTTTTGCTATTGCATCCTCAGTATTTGGGGCTTTGCTGTGCAAAAGGGAATCTAGTGAGGGACCCAGCAATCTTCAGATGTAATACAGTCACATATGGACTTCATTAGCCTATAATTTCCTTATGTATGATGGAGATGAAGCTTAAATGATCCTAAACTGTGGGGAAGAAAGCATGGCTTAAAACTACATTTTCTACCAAACTCATTTTGTGCAGCCAGCCAGTAAAAAAAATAAAAAAAATCTATTCCCGATTACATTATTTCTAATTGTAAATATAATTATGAATGCATAAACTGAGCCACTGAGGCATGCATTTAATTCTGAAACCTGAAGTCATATTTCTACTGATATATTATAGTAAAAAGGCAAATAGCTAAGGGTTTCCTACTGTTAAGAAATTGCAAAACTTCTGTATCATCAGTTATTCCGATAATGTTCATTTTTTTGTTTACTTCTAACCAGAAGTGTACTTAAAAAGTGACCAGAAAAAAATCAGAGAAGAAAAACACATCAATGAGGAGTTAATAAATGTAGATTACTCAAAAATGTTCAAGTGAAGTCTGTAGTAATTATCATCCTTTAGTGTGCCATATTTCCAATAACAGGTAGGAAGGACGCTACAAAATGGCAAGTAGACCAGGTCTGACGGAAGACAGGACACCAGCCTATGGCCTGAGCCATCAGCAACATCAGTACATGTTTTTATGTTCTTACGCTCTTCATTGTACGGGCAGAAACAGAAAGACAATCCTTGCCTGGAGGACTTCACAGCCCAGAAGATCAACATCCAGTGAACTGGTAGAGAAGAAAATGAAGGTAAAGATGACTAAAGAGAGATTTCACATGTGCTTTTACAATTCGTTTTTCTAAAATTATTTTTAAATTGAACATTCAGCTGCCAAAAGTTCTCCAAATCCACAGTTCCCCCCTGCCTCTTCCCCCAATCCCACCAGTTTGGAAACAGTGCTGTAATCCAGAAGGCATGTAGCGGCGCATGGAAATTCCTCAGACACTTGATCAATCCTTAAGCTAAAAGACATTGTTTAGTCTGCAGCTGCCACACCATGCTGCAGTGGTGGGAGAGCATGAATGCTGAAATGCATGATTCCTACATGTTGTTCAGAGATCCAGCTGAATCTCTAGGATAAACAGCACAAGATAAACCTCAGGGTGGTTTTCCACGTTAAATGGGAAACCAAATAAAGCAACTACTCTTCCTATTTCAAGCATGTAACTGGTGAAGAGAGAAGAAAACACAAGCGCTGACCATTACCTATTATCACTTCATTACACAGTATTTGTGTTACACGAGCATTTGGTAGCATCAAGCAGGATCCATGGCTTCACTGTACAAGGTGCTGAACAAATACAGGAGACAGTCTGTCTCCTAAAAGCCTCGCAAAATAACTGTAAGATGGCAAACAACTAAGACCATATGGACGTGTAAAGCAATAGTAGGAAGCAGCAATCAGTACAGCAGTTCAGCATGACATGAGTTTTGATCTGCTTATGAGTTGAATGGATTCAGGCTACAGTTGATAAGCTTATCTTGAAGTAAGACAGAAGTTCGGCTGCTGAAATTCCTACCGTTTCACTGTCATTATACAGCTGAAAGTCAAGAACTGTCAAATTACATGAATAATATCTATCCATATTTAATACAGTGAGCTGTTGACAATTGCCTCTCATCCTTCCTTTCGGTGCATCAGCCCCACGAAACAGCTAGGAATGATCAGACTGAATATAGGCAAATCCATTGCCACATAACCACACTACGGATAAGAAACTCACTGTGTCTAAAATGGAGAAAAAGAGCAGATAGCAGCACACACAAAAAAAATAGAGAGATAATTCTTCCTGGACCACAGCAAGGAAAAATGTTGGAAATTGTGCTGACACCACTAACATTACAAATACTATGAGGCTAAGGATAATGCAGACTAGACTTTTTTCCCCTCCCGTTTAGAAACAATCACATTATATCTTCTTATAAGATATGAGAAAGATTGTTATCTCGCATAATGAAAACCAAATGACAGGCAGATAAACTTAGTAGCTGTTTATAAAGTCTTGTACAGTATTCTCTATGGTATACAGATAAGGAAATCACATAATTGAAATGGCTACAAACAGCATTAAAAAGGCATATAAGAAGAAAATAAGGAGATCAAATGCAGAAGGCAGACAAATTTTAGATTACTGATGGAGGCATTTTGTAAGGCAGTTTGATTTCTCATGGGAACTGAGCACCTACTTCTGCTCAAGGCATGTGCTGGCTGAGCACACAGCCCCACTGCCCTCCTTCAGTGAACCCCCATCATCCTCGCCCATCACAGAGGGCTTGGAGGCTTGATAATGTGGCTCCTGGTATTACCTGTAGTTTTGCCTTTTATTTTAAACTCTTTGCCCTTTAATGTCTTCAAGGATATCTTTGCTTTAGGATCTTTAGAAAGAGTAAACAGAAGGCACTAGCTGCTGCTTACTGTTCCCTTCAGAATTTAGAAAAAATTGCCTTCTTTCCTACCTATATAAGCAGCAATGTATGTTCTTAACTTTCTCAAGCACAGACATACCAGGGGAACATTTTTAACTGTAGGTAGAACAAGAGCATAAGAGTTTCTGCTTTGAGGCAGATTTAAACTGAAAACGTGTTGTTAACATGAGATTTGCTGGAGTTATCCGATCTCACAAACTTAAGTAAGAGGACCTACGTTGCGTACTCCGGTGCAACAGAATTCAGGTCAAAGTGGAAGTTCTTACACTGCAATAATCTTCTTTCATTAGAGAAGAAAAAAAGAATTCAGCTGGACAAATGAGCTAAAATCAGAATAATCTTGAACAAACATCTCAGGCATTAATCATTTATACATAAATAAGAAGAAAATCATCAAAATAATTGAGCAATTGCAGACAAATACCACAATGTCTTGTATTGCCAGAAACTCATCATTGGAAATGTATACGTCTGATTTCCAGCTTTATTAATGAAACAAAAAGGCATCTACAATAGATAAATAATACATCATATAGAATTCACACAGTCTATTTATAATAGAGATCAGTGACACCTATCAACTCATATTAAATCACATAATGCATATTTTGCCTAGTCTGCACTTTGTCAATCTCTGCTTCCTATTTCATTGCTGTAGGAGCTACATGTAACGAAAAAGTAATGCACGGACCAGTTGAAAGGTCATTAAAAAAAAACAAAACATGAAAGAATGTTTAAAAGAATAGTGAAGATCAACCCTATTTCTATGCTTTAATGGTTATACTCCTGTATCACCTCTTACTTTTTAGACATTTAATGGATGAGTTCTGATGTTACAGTTGTACAGTATTTAGCTTACAGACAGACAAATCAGAATTGAAATTGTATGATGAATCAAAGTAATATAAGGAATCCATGGTGGGATTGGGTCTAGAATCTGGGTACCCAACTCCTGAGCTGTAAGCACTGAATTATCTTTCATCCCTGACCTGTGTACTGGTGAAGGAAGCATGGGATGAAGTGGGCTCTTTGAAAAAATATTTTTTTTGAGTTCTTACAAACATCACCATTAAAACATAACTTGGGTTTAGAAACACCCTTCAAAAACAGTATAAATAAGTTATTTTACTGAAGAATTATTTACCATAAGAAGAGAGAAATTTATAAATCAGTTCAGAGATCTGTAAGGGAAAATATATTAGTTACATCACCAGAAATAGGGTCTAAGGAAGCTGAAAAACATGGATTTTGCATGCAGCTTTTTAAATATAATTAGTGATCTAACATAAATAGACGTCACTGGCTGTAGTAATGTCTGTGGCAAATAAATAACAGTCGAACACAATAAAACTCCCTGTAATGTACTCTGTTGTAATATTGATGGCAGCATATGGCAAACATCTGACAGCTGTTAAACAGATGTGGCAATTAGCAAACCTTATGGTCATGCTGTTAAGATTATTATGCAACACGTTCTCCAGTAAAATTAGATGACTTCCTACTTTCTGTAGCTTTACACATGTGGAGTGCTAGTCTAATGTCCCACTTAGGCAATATTGTTAGCTAATGTCTCCTAACCCATATTTTTTTAGTTGATGCCTCATAGAAGATTTAGAGAAATCCAGAATTTAAACAAGAACAATATCAATTCAGCTGTGTAGCAGATACTTCAATTATAATAGCTAATGGACAAATTGAGAGATAAAAAGACTTTTCTATCATGTTGAAATTCAATGAACAGTTTTCAATTAGGCTCTGAGTATAAAAGGGAAAAAAGAAAGATACTTTTCCTTGATGTTAACATTGCAGGAAAAGATGAGAGTAACTTCGCTTTTTCATTATACAGAAGAGGTGCATATAATGATGCATATTTAAATTATAAATCAGGTCACTATCTGCCAAATGAAAGCAATATCAATTAGAGCTAAGGTGGATCAGGCTTTAAAACTCCTTATATTTAATGACAAAAGTATGACTGTTACCCTCACCCAGCCAACAAAGGGATAATTTAAGGCAGTAAGAAATCAAAGAGTGATGTCACAAAAATAAGCCCTCACAGCTTTTTGGATAGTATTATTATAATTAATAGACTTCCAATGACTTTTTTTTTTTTTTTCAGGTTATGGGCTTTCACAAAAGCATTTATTGCAGGCATAAAATATAAAACTCTAAAGAGTGGGTTTGACTAAGGTTGACTTGAGGGTCCTTAGCCTTTCTACTACAGTAATTCCTGTAAAATAATAGTTTCATTTATAGGCTCAATTTATAATGTTGAATTTATGCCAGTTCATCTGATATCAATCATGATAATAGCATGATCTATTGTATGTCACTTGTGCTAATGCAAATTAAATATCATTACATTACAAAAAAGCCCTATGTTAAAATAACATTAAGGGTGTAACTTTAACCAAAAAAAATTAAGGATGAATTAATGTTTTGGGGTGAGCACATATACAGATTATAAATGTAAAACCATGCATATATTATATATAAAATTATATACATGCTTGAAAAGGAAAAGCTAAGCAAAATATAAAATTGATTAAGGTTTGACTAGCAAGATTAACACTGATTTTTCCCCCTTCCATTGTAGTTCAGGATGAGTAGCAAGCAGTATATTATCTTTCTTTTTAACTATTGAGGTTTTCAGTCTTTATCTTTGACACATGAGTATTAGGAATCAGGTTCTAAAAAATTTCTGCAAATGCAATCTTTTGAATACCCCTATATCTTTATGAATTACATACTTGCACGTGGAACTACAGCTGGGTAATATAATTCTGAGATTAAAGTGCACCCAAAGGTTTTGGAAACTTTGTCAAAAATTTGTTTTCTAATTTTAGGTGTTTTAAAGCTAGAATGTGACTGAAGTCTGTTTTCATTGTTACTTGCAGAAGTGTCAGGACACTTCAACTAGAATTAGATACTTTTCCTTGCATAATTGCAAGAAATTTTCCACATAAAATTTGTGAAAACCTGTAATATTTGTGTAAAACTTTATGCCAAAAAAACCTGCAGTTTTTGAATGAGACGTTAGGCATTGTTTACACAGTTGAAAACACCTAGCATGAATTGTTTGCATTTTTTTCTTGAAATCGGGAGGGTGAGGTCACTTTGCTCGGAAGTGTTGTTTGTGAATAGTCCTTGCTTCGTAAGTTCTGCAGCTCCTATTACATTTCTTGGTTATAGATTAGACATGGGGACTTTCTTTTAAAAGATATTTACAATGATAAAATATTGCCCATTGGATTATAACAGGATCTGTAACCCTCTGTTCTGTGGTTCCAGTAAAGTTCCTGCAGACATTATTTTTATTACTCACCAATAGTTGTACATACCTCCCTTTTATTATAATGTCTGAGCACTTTGCAATCATTAATATAGCCACCTGTTTATTGATGGCTATTAAAACATCAGAAAATGATGTTGCTTTTGTTCACTGATAGGGAAATGAGGCACAGAGGGACTGAAGTAACACAGAAAGCAACTGTGGAAAAGAACAGGGAACATGAAACTCCTGAATCCTCAGCAAACGCAACCTTCCTCTCTCTCTATTTTTTTTTCTGGGAATATTCATGGAAAAAAAAAAAAAAAAAAAAAGTGCTGTTTCAAGTCATGGCTGCTGCAGTTAGATAGAAATTGGCTCTCTATTTTAATGTGATAGGTTTCTCTCCTTCCTGATACCTAAGGACACATCAACCAGTGTTCTTGCATTGTGCTCTCTGGCACTTTATATTTGGGTTGAGCATCTCTGGGCGATACTTTTCCCACTGACCAAATTTTGCATAATTGACGGCACTCTTTAGAGGTGTATAGAACAAACTCAGGAAAACAAGCCCAGCAAGAGGCTTTGCACATCTTCTGTTACACAACAGCCTGCTCGCAGAAGGCATATTCATTATTCCACATTTTTCCACCTTCAAATGGTGGCATTGCTTGTTTCAGAAGCAGAACTGACACTCCTCACAGTTCATTGCTACAGATGTTAGAGATATTCTTTAATGTTGGGAGGAAACACAAACCTCCTAATGGAGATCTTGGCAGCTGGTGAAAGGAAAATAGATTGTTTTAAAATATATTTATAGGTCTTTTAACACATATATGCTCTGACAGTGATTTGGGAGTTTAAAAAGTCTATTACTAAATTTATTTTAAAATATCTGTTTGCAGAGTCACATATGCTTCTTTTGTTACCTACTTTATGTATTAAAATGCTGGGGTTTCAATTGTTTTGAACATACTTTAGCCTACTTACATTTGCATTTTGAAAATTTTATTTAACATTAAAAAATCTTAGTGTTTTCACTGAACTTAACTCTTTGTCACAAGATGAAGCCAAGTGTTTAACAGCTTTCGAAAATGCCTTAGATATTCATTTACATTTATAAGCGAGTAATTTTAAGTTTGACAGTCCAGGATGTAGCAATTCTGCAAGTGATAAGGCAATCAGTAAATGATACACGTGTAGTCTTGCACATGATCTATATTATCTGCTTAACTTTAAACAAGTGAGCAAATCTCTGCTCAAATTCAGAAATTCTGAAATATGCAGAAATATCTGCCAGGTTTGAAATACAGTTATGAAGAAAGCTGTATTCTAGTTTCTGCCCAATTCAAGGAAGTTCTTAGTGATGGAATAAACCACTTACAAGATTTTCATTGTGGATTTCTCTCCAACATCAAGTACCGGATGCCATCAGGTACATGAAACTTGAAGCACTCATCTGATTCCAGATGGAAATTCAGCTGTGGTAACGTACTGAAATGGTGCCTTAGAAAATGCAATTTCTGAGGCATCTGTACTTTTCAGAGTAGGCTGACACACTGAATCAAGCCCTTCTAAAAGTGTCCCATTTTTTCTATGAATTATTCAATCTGCAAATAATTTATTAGGTGAATTTAACCCCCTTTTTCTGTTCTTCATAGATTGCCCCTGAGCACTTTTTAATTTTCTCTTTGAAATTATTCAGAGTACTATCTATGAATAATTTTTAGGACCAAATTCTCCACAACATTAAACTGTTCAAATCTAGCTGCAGCTGCTTGTGAGGAGTCTCTGTACTTTAACACAAATGTGATAGGCCTGGGGTTTTTGCCTGTTACTTGTACACACCAAGAAAGGGTGAGGAGACATGGCAGAGCTTCATTAGACCTAATTGTGTACTATAGAGGACCCTTTAATAACTCTACACTTGCAACATAATCCAGCAGCAAAGGCAGACATGAACCTGAATACTGTGAAACAGTAAATGTCTGGTTGAGTGCCTTCTGATCACTCCAAGGCAGCGTGGGGAGCACTGCCCTGAGTCTGTAAATTGATGCCTACAGCTTACTGAGGGTATTTGACCTGAAATACAAGCAGAAGGCATCCTTTGCAGTAACCTCCTTGAAATGCTGCATAGCTGTAAATAAAAAACAGGGCTTATAGTGCTGAAAATGCCAAGAAACGTGGTGATAGCCATCTGACAGTGCTCATTTTCCTATTTGAGAAGAGGATCAGGAACACACCTTAAGTAATCGGTAGAAAACTCAGAGAGGTAGCAGCAAATGAGTAACTGTCCAAAACTCTTAGGGAGGTCACATATACACATTTTCTCAGGTTTGATATTCACTTGGTAGAAGCAGCAAATGCACTCACAACTAATTCCATTCATTGGGAAATAAGAACAGAAAGGAGATGGAATGGAAAAGAGCAGCATCAAAAGTGCCAGCAACAGGAAGAGATAAAACCAAATCAGTATTCAAATTACATGCATGTCTCAATTTTGCTTTGTTATTGTGTCACTATTTTGAAAAGCCCAAATTATGCTCATAAAAACTTAAGCTATCCATACATATGTATGAAAGTATTCAGCTTCAGAGAGGTTGAGACAGACAAATCTGGTAGTAGGTTTCTTTTCAGGTTGTGAGAAGCAAATAATAATCAAGTGTAGTTGAGTTGTGTGAGATATTGGAGTCCTGGAACCACCTCCTTTGTCTCATTCTTCTCCAAGAGACGAGGAGTATAAAGGCATTTCTCTGTCCTGTTTGGGCACTCATTCCAGTTTTCAGTGAAGAAGATGGCAAATTAGCATTGAATCCAATGCATGGGACTGAAGTAATTGTTAATATCCTGGTACAATAGTTCATGCTTTCCCACAGTGCATAAGACACATACCTCAGGAATTTGAAGACTGAGTGGGTCACGTAGGAAGGCTTTACAAATGAGAAATCACAAAGGTAATGTGTTGTAAATTTATAATGGATATTTATTTTGTGAGGTGGGATATGAACCCCATCTCATATGGGTAGTATGTCTGGTGTCTGCTGGTGCCTCAGATTTCTAAGGTCCATAGCCTCCAGGTGTAATTTCATTCAGGATGGCTCACACCATTCTCCTATCTTGAGACTGGAACTTGAGATCTAAAAGATCTGAGTGGATCTGGCATGTTTAATCAGTGTCATTCTTTTTAAGTCTATTTAATTAACAAGCAGAGTCTCAACATTGTCATTTTTTTTTTTTTTCAGTTAAAAAGTATTTTAGAGAAATTTCTTCTTAAAACCAAAACATTTTTCATATATGTATATGTGTGTTCATCTTACCTGATCTGTAGTCAAATAGAGATGCTTCTTGCAGATAAGTTGAAGAGCCTCTTCCCATGCCAGAACACACGGACTGCCTCCTCTTTCGTCTTCTCAGAACTCTTTCTAGCATTTCAGTGTTCTCTTCTCTAGATCTTCAATGTAGAAAAGAGTCACATCACCTCATAGTAAAAGAATGTTATTCACTTACATTTACCCCAGGTATTTGCCATCAGAGTGCTTATCTAGAGAACACTATTTCTATTGTGTGCTCATTTTTAAAATAGTTTCTGTTTACCTATAATCATTGTGATTGTACTTAACGTCCAACTGCACAACGACTGTGCTCTTAAATTTGTTACAAATCAGTTTTCACAATACAATTTGATATCAGCTCTACATCCCTCACAAAGACTAGTTTTAATCTCTTGGAGCACAGTATTCACTTTGACTTTATTATGTTTCGGACTTTAATCTTTTGCTTGATACAGCTTCTGCTCAGCGAGTAACCATTTTTATGTATTTCTGTTTTATTTTTGTGTGCTAGTATCCAGGACACTGAGTCACAGATCAAGATCCCACTGAGCTGTACAAACACAGATCATACAGACAGTGCCTGCCCCAGAGAGCTATATTTAAGAAGTGATTTTATAAAAAGCAGGATTAAAGTTTACCAAAAAGCCTGAGAAGGCAGCCCATCTATACAGCAGCAGTAATTACATTTCAGCAGCATACTCTTGAGAAGCATGTACATTGCAGAAATACCTTGCAGTGATTGAGAACAGGGATAATAAGCGACACACTTGCATTGTCTCCTCAAAGTGGCTCACTTTTGAATATAAAGTGTGAGGATACAAGAAAATAATATTTAGCACTTGCATAGCTCTCTACAACTTCCAAGGACTATAAAACATTAACTGATTAATCCTCACAGCATGCCAGTAAGGCAAGTTACCTCCACCATGTTCATCTTCCTGACAAGGCAAAATTGTCCCCTACAGTTTATCATCCAGCTCTTCCTCCACAGTGGAATAGATCTCACCTTGAAGGAAGGTGCGTTTTTTCCCGTTTTTTGTTTGTTAAGATATTCACCTTAAATTTCTCTTTCCATAAAAATGTGAAAAGTTTATTCACATGGAAAAATATTAGAGACAGCCTAAAATATGGGCTAAAATGTACACGTTTAAAGCATTTATGTCAGGTTAGAAAAAATCCTGGGAGCACATACTATGAAAAAGAAAAAGTAAGAAACAAGTGCGGATTAAGATGACTAGAAATAATATGTCAGTGATACCCATGTCACCAAAACTAGAAGACTGATGATCTGTATGACTGAAAGGAAGCAAGTGGGCGGTGAGAGCAGAAAAGGGCTGTCAACCATGAAGATGATGTTACAAGGACCCACGCTTTAGATTTTCAAAGCTGTGTAAAGAATTAAGCCACACAGTTCCAAATGAAATTAGTGGAATCTGCATGTATCTCAACTCAAAACTATGGGGAGAGATTCCACATGTATGACATGGAGTATTCACAAGGCAGAGCATCAAGTAGGGACGACAGATGCTGAAGGCATTTGGTGAGCAAATATCTAAATTAAGATGTCTTTGCTGTGTATTCTTCTCAGTCAAAATGACCAAATGAATTAACTAGTAAGGGGTGGTTTGACTCTATCCTCTTTAATATCCTTTAGTAGAAGTTAAAAAAAAAAATACTGAAGATGACTGACCCGGATTGTCTGCCTTCACTTTTTTTGTTGTTGTTGTTTTAAATATATATATATATATATTCAATGATGTGGCTGATAAAATATGGGTAAGTGGAGTTCCTCTGCTTCTAATTTGAGCACTATAGTGTCCATATTGTAAACGTTGAGTGGCTGGTTATACCTAAGATTTTATTTGCCACTGTATCAGGTCTTCTCATTCTCCTTTTCCTACAAACACCATAAGTGTCTTTGCTGTGCTGTCTTGTATATGAAAGGCAAGGAGTTCACAACTTCTCACTCTTCTTTCTCTTTCCTTCAGAAGATCAATTTCTGTTGGAACTTCTAAGAGGAATTGCCCAGTGGTTGAAAGCTGGGCTGACAGTCAGTTTGAGAGCTTTGATTCCAGTTTAGACAATTCAAAGAAAATCAGCAGAAAGTCTAAAACCAGTAACAAGGTTATTAACAGCATGTATTTGATGGCATTCCCTAACTTTTTAAAGTGAATTGTCTTAGACTGCTGCCCCCAGTTTTGATTAGAGACTTATATTATAAATATTCAATAATAACCATAATAAAAATGGGTAATGTAGATCCACCCCTTCCTTCAGGAAAATTTTATTTCACTGAATGATTGCAAAGTAGCCCCAATTTTAAGTGCCTTTGCCTCAATCTTCAGCATATTTCTTAGGAAGATTAGAATATTCTTCCCTGTTCTGTGATGAATTAACTGTGTTTGGTCATATTTTTTTGAGGGGGGCAGGGGGAATTACCATATCACTATATGCACAAGAGATCAAATGTATGATTAAAAATATTTATAATACTGATGTGGAAAAGAATGATATGTTAAACAGATAAGCATATAATAATGCATGTCTTACCCATAAAATTTAATTTATCCCTTGGGCAGGGCATAAACTTTGCTCAAGAACAACATGTTTTCCATCTATAGATTGCAGAGCTAAACTGCTTAATTTTACAGCAAATTGATCACTGCTGTAATATTTCAGGAGCAAAATGATCCTCAACAGTCAGTTCAGTTTCAAAAGCCAAAATTTATAGTTCTTCCTCTGATTTAGTGATAGGGTTTTTTAACATATTGGGCATTTCATCACTTTCTATCGGGAGTCAGCGTTGAACCAACAAAGAAATATTTTTTGAAATCAACAACAACAACAATAATAAAAAAAGGAACATAAATAATATACATCCAACTGACAGAAGAGTTTAATATTCCCTTCAGACTGGTAGGAAATTACTCAGATTCCTGTCCTTGTAAACATGTGTCCTGGCCTATACAGGAGATGTGCTGTACTGCTGTTTGGGGGGAATTGCAGACTTGAGAGCCTAACTGCCTTCCTGAGTGCTAAGGAAACTATTTCATTTATTTTCCCAAGTGGCTAAACTTCATTTTACCCAATGCAAATAAAATTTAGTACATCTAAAGTTATTTGACACTTTTGATATGTTTAAAATAAATGTGGAGAGATTTAATGATGTGAAAGTTCATGACTCAGTAAAGATTGCTCCCTAGCTGGGGTCTTAGGATAGACACCTATAAAATCAAATTATTATAATCACAGGAGTCATGAGAAAAAAGTAGGCCCTGCTGAGCTCTATTCACTGAGTTTTTGCATTCATTATACTCCTTCTAGTTATGAAACAAAGGGACGAGGTAGGCTGAAATCTCAAAAGGTTTTATCAAGTAATTCTTTGCAGCAGCATTTTGTGATTACTACAGTGAATTTTTAGAAAACCGATTCATATGCCAAGAGAAGAGAAAAAGACATGACTTCTTAGTTACCTCAACGCAGTAGTAAATGCTCATTTTTGAACAATAAACCTGAAAATTATGGACACTGGAAAATAAAAGTAAATGCATGGATTATATTTGCTACATTTATCAGAGAGCATTATTCAGCTACCTCTGGAATATGTTCTGGAGAAAAATATCTAACTTAAAGACATTATGCATGATGCAAGGGTCAGATTTTAAGAGTCTAACTCCCACTGACTTGATGTTCCCTGTGATTTAGGAGAGAAATAGCTTAAAAAATCCCTCTTAAAGATACATATATTCCCCATCCCTTCAGATACCTAATCAGCAAGACTGTGTGATTACATTTTGGTGAGTGGCACACATTTGCACACAAGAGAACATGTATATGGCTGCTTTATAATCAAGAAGATTATTTCCCAAAGCTGCTATTGCCTTTATGCATATATCTGCACACTGACCTGGGACGCACTGAATGGAGACACAGTAATTAGGTCATTTACTTGGGCCTGATATTTCTTTTGAGGCTTAAAGGGTAAAATGTCTCTGTGCACAGAGCAGCATGTGATGGTATATTTATCATGTTTGTGCTTCATAATAAAAAAGAAAGAAAGGATCAAATGCCTCTCTCTATATATAAACACATATATTTGGTGAAGAAAACAATAATTAAGGGTGCATATTTCACCTGCAATTATTTACAACTGGAGTTTAGATCAGGGAGATGTCTAAATCCTTGATGGAAGCGTGCAGTCAGCAGCGCAGACGCTTTGTCTGGCCACAGCCTGCTTGGCTCAATGGGATTATGCTGGGGAAGGAGATGCCAAGCACTCTGCCTCCCTTCAGAAACCAAGGCAAAAGATTTCAGCTACAGGCTCAGCTAATTCAGATGCACGTGTTCTTCTTCAGTCAGCTACATCCATTAGTTGACTGAGCATGTAAACCCTCCCCATGCTCCTGCTAGTAGGCACTTATGCATATAACAGATTTAGAAATACAGTTCCGTGTCCTCAACTTGTGCAGTTTTGCTGAGAGTAGTGGATAAAAGGTGATTTATGTTAGCCAATATTTCAAACTCATTTTCTAAAGGCTCAAAATTCAGCTTTGGAAATACAAGGTTTCTAATGGAAGAATGCACTAGAGATTGTCAATCTTCTTTTAATTACAGAGTTAAGTATAGGAAATCCTTTACCAATCAGTTGCAATTAAAGAAGAACTGTCTGAGGATAATTTAGTAGATTTGTTTTATTTTGCAACATCTTTCTCAGGTGGTATTTGTACAAGATTCCTTCCTCAGGTTTTTAGTTTTATGGTTGGGTTCAAAGACCCCATCAGCTGTCCTGGAGCTTTGTGCTGTAGAAATCCAGAGTAAGAGACAGCTCCAGCATCAAAGAGTATAAAAGCTGGACTGAGTTCAAATGAACTGTGTCCACCCTCTCAGAATTAGCTGTTCACAAGTAGCTTCAAAAAAATCATGAGCACATTTGTGCTTATAAATCATGCACTGTAATTATGCTTGCCAATGAAAGTCCAGAAAAATATTTTAATGAATGTTTGCATTTGTAACTACTGTGTCTGCACCCAAATCTCAAGGTGAAAACCAGGTGAAACTGCTATATATCGAGCCCACAATTTGAAATACAAAATACTATCAAGTCCAGACTGTTACGAAAATGGGTTCACATTTGCTTAGTAGGTTCATGAACCCTAAGCAAACATTTCAGTGAACCAGATCACAGTTTCGAAAGTGCAATGCCAAACCTACTTTCATATCAGAGTATTTCTCTGTCTCTGTTGTAACAGCAGTAAGTGCAGAGTTAGCTCCCTTTACCTTTTCCCTTTTTCATGCTTTTGTGCTTTTCTGGGGTTCTTCAGTTCCCTCCTGCTGTATTTCAGACTGCATGCTCTCCTTGCATGAAATGCTCTCTGTCTCTCTCTCTCTTATTATTCCCTCTAAACTTTCTTTGTTACCTGCTCTGTCTCCTATTATTTCTACTGTGTCATCAAAAACTGACTCCGTACAGTCTGCCAATTAGCCTTTGTCTGTCAGCACATTCATCAGCATCCTGAAGAGTGATGGTGAATGGCAGAGCATGGAAGTGCTATTTGATATGCAGCTGTGTGTCCTTGCACAGAGATGTACTATTACTGATGAAGTGGTAGAATACAGTTTAGATTTCCCAGAGACAAACTTTTAGTAAGAAGCAGATACAATTAGCAAAAAATAAAATAGAAGGAATGAGAAAAGAAACAACTGCGATGCTTCAAAATTATCAGCTAAGTGCACAGAACTTTTCTACATTTAAAATAGACTTTTTTAAATGTGGACCTCCTGTGTGCAAAGTAAAAAATCTGACATAGATATTTCCAGGAAACAAAGAGAATTAACGGTGTAATCTGATATTACATACCTGCGAGTGAGTAATGCAAATAAAGCTGCTTCTGTACTTGTTACAGGGAAAATAATATGACTTTGGTATAAAACACACATTGCATTCTTCTGCGGAAATATATAAGTATGCATTATTCAAAATTCAAATATTAATGATCACATAAATATTCCATGATCTTGGCTATTACTTTCAGAACAAACATTTTAATTTTAAGATGTCATATTTGTAAAAGCTGTATTTTGAGTAAGAAAGAGAGAGAAAAAGAGAGGCAGACCTTTTGAAAGGTGTCTCAGTGTCTTGCTGTGGTATCTGTACTTAACAAATACATGGCATGTTTAAAATTTTTTTAGCTCTACAATGTTCACCTGCTTAAACATTTACAGTGTTACTATTGAAAAAAGTGTAGGAAGAAATAAAAAGCAAATGCATATAAGTGTATGTTCAGATGAACTGTGGATATCTAGAGGTGCATGCCAATAGGTAGGATTAGATTTACGAGGCTGACCTTGCATGTGTAAGCCTTAGAGCAAACTCCAAGAATATGTATGACCAGAGCAGTGGGATTATGAGAGGAGCCTATAAAACTATATCCTCCTATTACTAGATCTTACTAAAGGACATTTCCAAATTAATCAGAAAGGGAAAAAAAAAATTATAAGATATTAAGCACAAATGAGAGTTTTGACTTGTCTAGACAATCTGGATCAGCTTTTCAAAGGAAAGGTATAAGAAAATTTATTCATGCCAAAAGTCAGCTTTTATATATGCAAATGGATAGTTATTACGAATGTTGCAAGTGGATTTCCAGATATTATTTCAAAATCAGCCTGCCAGATCTGAATGAGCTATATTTTCCAAGTACTCACCACACACCCTTGGAACCAGATTCCCAGAACAGCTCAGCAATGGTATCACAGGGGGGTGGGATATATGAAGCACTTTGAAATAGTTGGCTCTTACTTATTTAATTGAAGAGAAACAAAGTGCTTATGGAAATCTACAGCTGATTATGAGTAGTAAACATATAGAAAATGCCCCTAAGGTGATTTGCAAATTTACATCTCTTAATATTTGTTGATCCTGATCAGCTCCCCAAAATAATTTCCATTTCTCAGGGGCTACCCAGGAAATATTAGTGCCCCCGCTCTACACTGTGTTCCTAAAGGCTCAGCATCATTCCCATCAGCTTCAAGTAGCAGAATTTTTTTGTGGGTTCTCTGCTTGAAAAGCAAATGAATACTGATTGCTGTATCTGCTATCCCAAGTCCTGTTTCAATGCTGTTTCTCTGTACCTTTTGCTTTCACATACAAGTTTATGCAAACTTTGGTCCATATTGGTGCCATCGCCTGCTCATGGTGGAGGCTCCAAGTCATCCCAACAGGTTGGTGAAGCACATTTCTTCCGAGTACAAAATCATACTAGTGTCCTGGAAGCCAAGTGGCCATATTCCCAACCCATTGCTCACACTGAAGGTGGTGTGTTTCATTTAGGAGCAATGCATGCATGGAAGTGCCTCACAGGTTCTTATGGTGGGATCCCAAACCTTTTGACCATCTGGAGCACTCGGTGAGGATCACTCCACTGCTTTCTTGCAAAGTGCATCAAGTCTCAAGTGCACAAACTTGCCTGGCATGGAGAAATACCAGCCTAGCATTTCTCCTGGAAGGCCTTTAATCATTTTCATTGTTTTTCGCTTCTGCTGCCAGAATGTGTGGGGCAAATACAGGCTGCAGCTTCCCCCCGCGCAGGCGAGCAGGGACACGCTCCCTGACAGTGGCGTGGTAGGTGCCACGAATTTCAACCTTGTGGTCCTGAGGGGCCAGTCAGGCTCCTCGGCCCTGAGCCATGCACGCAGGCCTCCTGCCTTTTTGGCTCTCTTAATTGTGCCCAGACAGCACAGAGGTCGTTAGTGTGGTGGGTGCTGACACGTTGCCTCCTGCCCATTGTTCCTTGTCTTAGTTGTAAGTTTTACCTCATATTTAGTAATCATTGCACTTCGAAAGCTTGTTTTATCATGGCTTTCTTGACAAACATTTATTCGTTTGTACCCTTAGCATCACCATTTCCTAGTGGCAGGATGCAAGGTGCTCTGAGAGGAAGACACCATTCTGGCGAGCTTAATGGAGGCTCTGGTTTTCAAAAGAGTTGGGATATGGTTGCATGTATAAAAGAATATCTAATTAGTGCACATATCTGTCGCGGTGATAAACAAGGATAGTTACAATCATTTGTATGCACAGAGCCAGAAGTCAGTTCTACTACTGTTAAAAATATTGAAAAGTCGATCTCAGGAAGGGTTGCACAGGGGCCAGGGGAACTATTTAAGAAACAAGATGCCTGCAGAAAGATATATTGGAGTAAGATTTTATGACAGCCTATGCATATAGATACTGCTCACACTTTGGTGACAACAACAATTAAAATTGGCTGGATATAAACTGGGTGTTTGACACACAAGCCTGCCTTTGGCAGCGCAGAGCTGGAACAAGCCCAGGAGCTGTAGGAGGCTCCTGCAGGGTCTCTGCGGGCTCCGTGTCTCCTCTTCACATTCCTCCTGCCTTGCTCTTTTTGGAGAAAGTGCAGTCTTAGTGTGGCACAATGGGGATGGGCCCTGAGCTCCACAGGTCCCCAGTTTAAGTTTGCGTTGCCTTGGGTGAGCTGAGCATCCAGGCTGCACCCACGTAATGAGCACCCACAACCAAAGAACACGACTACCAGGTTCTTGACTGATTTTCTGGAGAAGTTATTTTCCTTATCTTAGCATGCTTCTCTTTGCCCCATTTGTATTAATTGTGAGGTTTTCACTTATTTGCTTATAGGTCTGTGCCTTTCTGTTTGCCAGGAGAGAATGCATGTATATTATGCCGTACTTTACATTACTGGGTATGCTTCTGCTTCTCCAGCTTTCTTTACATTGTTAACAAATTCTTGGCAGAAATCCGTGTCAGCCAGTGACTGGTTAGCAGGATTAGGAAATGCTTTGTGTATTTGCTCTACAGAGAAGTGTTGGTTAGCGTCCTCTATAAAATGAGCAAGCAGCATACTGATAGCAGAAGGTTTTTATTGCTTGACACTGCCAGCTCTAAAACTAGACTTCAAGCCTGCAGGAATAATTCTTCAGACAGTGGGGCTGACTTCTTATTCATGCTGTTAGCATCTGAAACTGCTGCTGACCAAATGGTGCTCAACAGGGTCACACCTCAAGGATGCAATTCATTTTCCTTATAATTACTGTTCTGTTCTCAGAGCCTGGACAGTCTCTTTAAAGACAGTTTATCTGCAGGTTCAATAAAACCACACAAAACCACTCAAGAAGTAACCTTCAGAAACTTCACATGAGCACAGTCAGGATGGAGAGAGCCAAAGAAGACCCAGTTGTCCTAGCAGGTCGCTTCCTATTAGCAGATCTTTGGCATACATGGCAGTTGACACCAATGCTACTCAGTAACAGAGGAGGAGGATGAGAATAGTACAGTAGCCACCTGACTACTATCAGGCTTTAACTGATTTACAAGCCCAAAATTTGTATTAGGATTGCTGTAATCTGCTCTAGGTGCACAAACTGGCAGCTTGGTCTGCTCAAGACTAGTCTGGGGGATTGAAACTTCAGGAACATTTCTTGCAGTGTTTCAGCCCTGAATGACAGAAACTTGCTAGGAGTGGCTGCTGCTGGGAGTTTTCAGTCACATCCAAGTCAGAAGCATGAAATAAAGTCCCTCCATGTTTGAATGTGTCTCCAAATCAAATCTTCCAGGGTGGGTTTTGGTCTGGTCACTTGAGCCTGACTCACATGTAAATTCAAAAGTATTTGAGACTGAATATCAGGTTTTGACCTTTCTAATGTCTCCTGTAGTTCTGGCACTGCTGGCTTCTTTCAGACCACATTTATGTGATACGTCAGTTTTCTCTGCAGCAGGAGGCATACAATTCTGTGTTGCATTTTACCTTTGCATTTTCATCTCCTGTAATTCCTTCTGATACATTTCACCACATGATCTTCAGATAGGATTTGTATTTGCTCTTGGGCTGTTTCTACTGTCCTACATATGTCAGTAACTTTTTGCAGAGTCAGACTATCTTCCCTGAAGAATTTTCTGTTGTCATCACTTCTGAGCCCCACTACAGTTGCTGCCCCTGTTAATTCCCTTAAAAAGATATCCAGTTATGTGTCACCAGCAGGTCTGGACTCTACTGTCTGTCTTACACGTGCTACTTAGAGCTAGATAGTTCATTGCTTTGATAAACAATATAAAACATTTTTTTCTGGACATAAAATCATATGGCTACTTGAGCAATAGATCACATACACAAATAGATTTTTTTTTTTTTTTTTTTTTTTACATTTCCTTTCCTGTTATTAATGTACTACTAAGATGTTATTCTTTGTTAAATATTGTAAATACTGAGGAATAGATGTAATAGATATTATTTTCTTTATTCCTTAAAATAAGTACATGGCTTGTATTCTCTATATATTTCTGTGTACCTGCATTTCAGCCTAGAATTGTAACACAGTACATTATAGAGGAGAGATTTTCATAGGCACAAATGGGAATTAAGTGTCCAATTCAATTGACTTTTAATTGGAGTTGAACAACTACAAAGCCTTTGAAGAACTCTGATGTACTGAAACTCTTAATTTAGCCCAAATGTGTTTGTTGATGAAAATCTTAACTCCTAGGCAGCTGTAGGTAAAGGTTTAATCTTGCTCCAGTAGCCACATTATCATTCACAAAACGTCCAAGGAGTTCAGCCTTAGTAAAGTTCATATCTGTCTGAGAAATAGACTTATTCATTTTTTTTACCCTATAGCAAAATCATATAGAAATTTTATTACATTTAGCAGGAAAATTAAACATGTCTTTCTGTTTTAGAAAATAAGTTATTTAGGTTTATTTCAAACACAATTTCCTTTTGCTAAAAATCTATCTGTTTTGCAGTGGAAATGGACAATTTCTTACCCAAACTGGGGATATTTCAATTAAAAAAATTGCTTGTAGGTTATTTCTTCAAAGAATAGTTGTAGACAATACACATACTTTAATAAAATCCAATTGTCTATTAAGATAATTAAAGTTTTGTAACTTTTTCCAATTCTTTCTGATCTGTAATCTTCTTAATACATATATAAATCTTTAATATATCTGAAAAAGAAACATCAATAAACAAAGCTGTTACTGGTGAGGAGTCATGAATATTAAAAGGGAAGTATATTTGCGTACTGTGATGATGAAAAGATGACCACTGTGTTTGAGATTCTGGGCTTAAGTCACAGAAGACTTCCTAGAACAAGGGTATGACACACTCCCCCCCCCCCCTCCCCCCCCGAACATTATTTCTCATTGTTTTCTCCAGTCACTCATATGTCACAGCATTATTTTAGGGCAGCTTCTTGTTTGCTTTAATTTCTTTTAATTTGGTACCTGAGGAATGGTGCAGTTGTTGGTTTTCAGGTGTTGTGTTCAGTTCCTGGGAAAAAGGCAGTCCTCCTTGGGTTGACTGTACCTCTGGCATCTGCACATGTACATCAAATGCATATTTTACTTTCTTCCTTTGTATTCCACGTATACTGCAACAGATAAGACTAGACAAATGCACTTTCATTGACAAAGACTCACAGAATGCTTTGGGGTGGAAAGGATATTTGGTGATGGTATCTTGCATAGTTTGTCCCCTCTGCACCATGGTAGGATTGATTGCTTTATCACTAAATGATCCCTGATGGATGAGTATTGGGTCTAGGCATCAGTTAAAAGTGAGGATGATAATTCAGTTTTACTGATGCCACTGAAAGGGGAAGTTAATCTATTAAATTGTTTAGAAGTTTTACAATTTCCCATAAAGTGTTTAAAGCCAGGCTTCTCAACCTTTGCCACTTCATGACCTGCTCTTTCTTCTTACCCTCCTTTTTATCCATGCATATAGCATGGAATTAACCTGGTGGCCTCCAGTATAGCTTTGAGGGAAGCAAGGTGGTTCTTTCTCTGTTAAGTACAAAAAGGATATCATATACAGATCAAAAGGAATGAGGAGATTTGTTACAAGCATTACGAATTATAGGGGCTAATAGTCTGAGGTGGTTTGTGTCACATTGAAATGTCTAGGCTCTGACTGCACCTGTATGGGATCCTTGCCTGGATCAGGGTGTGCTCTCAGGTTTGCTGTCATCTGCACGAGGTACTTGCAGGAAACCTCCTTGTGCATACAAGGCAAGGGGTTTAACACCCCTTGGCACATCTGTTCAGCTTGGCACACTCAGACTGACTCCTCTGCACCTGGAAACATCTACCCAAATACTTCACAGAGGTGACTGGCTGGCATGCAGGGTGACAGTATCAAACCAAGCCAGGCCAGTTGCCCTTGACAAGATTGAACAGAGTGGGAGTCGGGCCTTTTGGAGGCACATTTTCTGCCCTGGGGTGATGCTGCTCTGTGGCACCTCAAAGGCAAGGCTTGTGCAAAGTCACCCCAGCCCCAGAATGATGAGGCACTGGGACAGATGCAAATGAGAAAAAAATTAGAATAAAATAAATTAATATTTGACATGTACAAACATATGCACATAAATATAAATACATTTATATCTAAAATCAAATAGTTTTTCCCCAGAGTGAGTGAGCTCTATTTGCTGCTTGGGTTGTGCCGTCACTCATGAGAATGATTGTAGAGCCCCTGAAATTACAATACAGCCTTTTACCCATGCTGGTGCCACCCATTTACCCACCGTGTCTAATGTTGATTAGGAAGGTGTCTGAAAGCTCAGCAGAGGAAAAAGCTAGAGGACAGAATTATAATAGTGGGGAGAGACAAAGATAGAAAAGAAGGGAAGGGATATTATCAGCATGCTAAATTTTTGTGCAAGAAGTCTTATAGTATTAAGTTGTTTTGAATAATTCGACTGACAACTGTCATAAAGAAAAGTTGACTTTGTTGGACACCACCTTGAAGTATCCAATTTAGTCTGTGGCTGACATAAACACAAACATTTGTTTGAAACATGCCAGCGATAACATTAATCAGAAATTCAGCTATGCTGGGAAACCAATGGAGGAGTGTCCTGCTGTTTTAAGATCAGTAGGAATTGCCACAGAAAAGTTATCTGATTTGCAAACAAGTTACCAGACTGCCGTTTTCCTTATTAATCAGGTTAGAAGGGTTTTAGGAAAAGATGAACATTTAATAATAAAAAGACGAGAAAGTATTTTAAAACCAACAGTGACTACTGATGGGATGGTGAAGTAGAGAAGGGATTGCTGACAGACAGTGGTACCAGACCAAAGCTCCTCTGTGGACAGTTGGTCCTTTTAATGAGCTGAGCATGTCCTCAGTTATTGCTAGCAGTGCAGGAATAGGTCAATTAATAGAGCTATCTGGGTATTTTTTTATTTTATTTTTTTGCCTTAACAGGTATTCATTGGAGTTGCTGATTATTTAGAACAATTTATTGTGTGGAAATGTGTCAATTTTGAATAAATGTTTGTCAGGAAGATTTCTTGAGTTTCAGGTAGATTTTCTGGTGAAAAGCAAAATAAACCTCAGAGCCACAAGTAGCTAAGACATTCACCAGTGGTGGAGATGAGAGTTCAGATGCCTCCATGATGTTGGTTGCTTGTTTAAAATTCCTATGCCATAGATTCTCCTTCCACAGAACAAATAGAGAGGGGAAAATAAATTAGATATCAGAATATTTGGAATACTTTCTCCAGCAAAGTAAAACACGGTCCAGAAGTTTTGGCTGGGTAGGTGGGAACTAGGCAATACTTCCACATCACATTTAATTCAACAG
This sequence comes from Oxyura jamaicensis, assembly GCF_011077185.1. Lineage (NCBI taxonomy): Eukaryota > Metazoa > Chordata > Aves > Anseriformes > Anatidae > Oxyura > Oxyura jamaicensis. The sequence continues at coordinate 8,423,209 of NC_048912.1, forward strand.
CAGCCACCAACTTTTACAATTCCCCATTGCATGCTTGCATTGGCCAAATTACAAGTGAATAATTGTGATCAATTTGAAAACTGATGTTTGGGAATGCCATTTGCCAGAGATGAAGACACAGAGGTATCGTGTCCTCCTCCTCCCTAGCATCGACTTCCTTCTAAGTGGAGCCATATAGCCCTGGACCATTCCTGTGTGCACCATCAAACCTCCTGCCTGTGCAGCTAAGTGTTGCCCTGGAGAATATCTTCTTACACCTGAGCATACAAACTTAATTTGTACAATCAGGACTTATTTTGGGAATGGTAATTTTGCTTTCTGAACTAGCACTTATTCAGTCTCTGTACCAATACTCACCTGCAGAACATCAGTACGCTGGGGAAAACATTTCCCTGTGCACAGGATCTTCAGAAATGATTTTTAAGCAGCAATAACAAAGTCAGAATGATGTTCACTATTCAGAGAGCAAATAAACCTTCACTTCAGAGCAAATATACTGGTTAAATAAATAAAAATATTACTAAAATTGTCTGTTAGCTCAAAGCCTCAATTCATCCTTGGCAGACCTCTGGATTACTAAGGGAGGAGAAAGAATCAATGCAAATGACAATAAACAAAAATATAGAAAAAGATATGATTTGCATAAAGTAAAATTTTGACTGCATCTTTGCCTGAGAGCAAATATTTTTTTTTTTTTTTGTTCCTGAGCAGATTTTTTTTCAAATTTCTGAAAATTTTGAATAATCTTTTATAGAAATTAAAAAAAAAATCTGCTTCTTCTTCACTCCCTATTTCAGAGATTTAAAATAGTATGGTGAGTAAAGTATTATAAAAAACAAAGAACATGAAAGGACATTAAAAGTCTGGTGAATAAGGGAAAACCTGAGATTCAAAGGCCTGGGTTCAGTTTGAAGCACTGTTACTGAGCTGCTTAGAGAGTGGGCAGAATAATTTACTACTGAAGCCTTAACTTCCTTTTCTGACCTGATTTATTTAGAGTATAAGAGAATCTGACTGTAGAGAGAGTCACGCTGAATCCCTTAGTGTTATTGTAACAAAAAAAAAAAAAAAATTTTTTTTTTTTTTATATTCTTTTTTTTTTGGTCTCTGAGTGATGATTCTTACTTGGCTTGCACTCACAGGCTTGCGGTGTGTGTGATTTTCTTCTATACATACAGTTGCTTTTAATCACACACATTTTTTTTTTTTTAATATTGAATTATTCAATAGACTTCCAGACTAAATGCCCAACTCATACCTATGTGCTATATTTGCACACATGCAAACCAGATGGGTAAACAGTTACAAACTTCTGACTCAGCATACATTCCGAGTTAGGCGTTTTAACTCGATCTGAACCTATAAACCTTTTGAATTTCCCCCTTAGAATCAAAAGAATTGAAATGCTGACACTAGTCAGTATTTAAAGTTTTCCCTTGACAAATTAGCTGCAAGGCACAGCGCTTGGTACTCACACACCGAACAATTTTTGTTTGCAAGTAAGCAAGTCCTTCAGTTCGTTGGCCTCCTTGACTGTACGTCTGTTCTGTGCTGACATTGCTTTTCGGCTGTGTTTGCTAACTCTATCCTGCCGTCATGGCCTGAAAAACCGAATGCATGATACAAAATTTTCATTTTTGCTCTGGATATGAACAGTTCTCTTGCAGCGAATACCAGGAACCCTGGGACAGAGCCGCCCTGAGAAAATATCTGTAACCTGCTGGCATCCTGGCAGGAGTCCCCGGGGAGCTCAGGACTGTGTTCATGGCACACATGCCATTAGAGGGCAGTCAACACTGCTTCCAATAGCCTCTAAAATCATCCGTTTCTCTGCCATGTTTAATAGGCTTTGTCTGGTACAGGGCAAACCCCATTAGGCATGAAAAGGCAGAGCTATGTAAAGGAACTTGCACTGACAGCCTGTTAAATGAATAAGATTCTGCAGGATAGTGGGATTCAGCTGTTTTGGAAAAAAGATACACATACAGACACAGACTTTACATTTTCTCTCTCTCTCTCTCTTTTTTTTTTTTTTTTTTTTTTTTTTTTTTTGTCAGTGTAAAAATTGGATCTCAGTTTGCTGAATATATTCTTAGCTGCTCTGTGCTATCGCTCACTGCTAGCATTGCGATTGCTGTTTTGCCTGCGTTGGCCCAACCAGATGAAATAATACTCCCATGGCATGGTAAAGTACATAACTTTTGCCATGTCTTCTGATACTTTGATTTTACAGGATTTTGTCTTATCAAAAGATGTTCTCAGGACTGCCATTCTAAGTGCACATGGTCAGTTGTACCTCTACAAGCTTGCTTACCCATGGAGGAGGTGTTCAGCCTCTTCAAGAGGGCTCGCTCAAGCCTTGCAGCATGACTCTGCACCCAGTCACTGCTGGTTTCATCCACTGCCACTGGGCTTGCCTGTTTAACATGGGATGGAAGTGTGAGAATGACATAGTAGAATCGTATAGTTACAGATGTGTAGCTTAAATAATTCAAGCTTCCCTTGGTGGTGGTGAGAACATAAGGTAGCTTTTGCCCTTGTAATTTTGCTGAAAAAAATCTTTTAGTTTCCTTTTTGCTTAAACCCATGGGTAACAAAGTTGGATTTTTGCTGAACTATCCTATGCAGCGAATGGGGTAAGTGTGCTCAGCTCTGGCAACAACTCCAAGTGATAGTAAGAGGCTTGGGAAAAGGGCCTTTTAGGTGCATTTCAGAGTCTACAGATCTTGTTACAGACACTGTAAGCAGCTGGTTTCATTAAGATTAGGGCTGCAATTATTTTTTGCTGACTTGTTCAGTTTGAGCTTTTCTAGTAGAATTTCTCTAGAGGGCAGTAAGGATTCAAAGCTGCCTCAGTGTAAGTGTGTGTATATATATTTTTTTTGTAGAAATGACAGATCATCTTTGCACAGCGGTAAAGGTTACAAGAGTGGGTGCACATGTTGCAGTGTAGGGTAGAACAGCTAAAAGCACATAAAGCATACTGTACACTCTTCCTTCTCATAGCATCACCCAGGCTGATATTTCATTGCACATTTGTATTCTAAATTACTTAAACTATTCTGCTTTTAATCTTGTTGAGAAAGGGCCTTTTTGTTAGGGAAGATTCAGTTCGGGTTAGTGGAGGGCATGGTAACAGGGATACAAATTGGAGAAATAAGACAAGGGAACACATGGAAACCTTTGATTAACACCCTGGAGGGCTGAGACTAGAATTTCTTCTGTGACTCCTACCTACTACTTCCAGAAAACTGGGGATACAAAACCAAGACCTAGGTCATGATACAGTGTATGTGATCATTCTCTGGCTACAATATTATGTTTTACGGTGGAAAATTTAAGAATACATGTACAATACCTGCTGTGAAGGATATTCACAAATATTCAGGGATATTCACCTGCTGGATATTCACAAATCAGGTAGACCTACTGTCCAGAAAGACATCAGATAGTACGGGAGGTAGGAAAGTTTTGGAGCTCTCTTCAACATCTTCATTATCTTTGCACACTACTTGAAACTGATGCAGAGGGGGCACCTGATGAGGCAGAGGTACAGGAAACAGAAGTGCAGCAGTTGTACGCTGGAGAAACAAGGGCAGGAGAAGCCAAGCAGAGCTAAGAGGCAAAAAGAAAAGCACATCTACGAGGTAACAGGTCTGCCAAATATATACATTTTATGGTTTAGAGCAAAACATTGGGTGAGGGATAACTTCAGTTATACTTTTTGACTGGGTAGATGAAAAATGTTTGTTTTACTTTGCAGAACTAAAAAAGGAGGTGAGCAACTGGAGCTGGGTATCAGTTTGCTGCTTTAGAGGCTTTGGAGGCTTGCTTGTGAAGAACACACTCTGGTTCAGACAAATCCCTGACAAACTAAGCTGGAGAAAACTTAATGGAATGTGGGCTGTTCTTTCTTTCCTTCTTTTTCTTTCTTCATTTCTTTCTTTCTTAAAGAGCCATTACTTTTGTGAGCACAACTTGCAGGAATTAACTTGTTGCCTGCACCTGCACAGCAGGCAGTTGACTGCATCTCCAGATTTGTGGGTTCAAAATAGGAGAATGGGATAAATTCACACTTACATCCTCTTACGAACCAAATACATCACTTAGGAAAACAATGTCTCATGAGTTCCACACAATTGCTGCTTTTAAGAGTTCATAGCTCTTTTCTTTTTGTCTTGTCCACAGATTTAGTTTTGAACACTCCAGAAACAAAGCAGAACATAGTTTTGTGGGTCAGGTTCTAGTCAGATTATTCACTCACAATGAGCATAATTGTACCATAACCTCCCAGCACAGACACCCCCATCCAGGAGGGTGAGAGCTAAAAGTAGTGGGTTATACACATGTATATTTTCTATTCTGTGATGATTTTACTGCAGAATTATCTCTGTGTCAATATATTTAATGATGATCTAACTGCACATGGGGTCATTTGTGTGTTCAGCACTGTTCTAATGAATTAGAAGCTTCTGTGTCTTGTGTCTGAATGAGTTGAAATGTAGGAATAGTGTATGTGCACCCGTTGCAATAGTCTTTAGACTCTCCCATTGTCTGCCATCAATAATCCTCTGATTTCATGATATTTGATACATGCAAATGCCCTGAAAATATTTTATAATGGCCTTCCAAGAAAATGGTCATGTGACAGACTGAAGTTTTCTGCTGCATCTACTTCTGTCCAACTGGCCACAATGTAAAATAATAAGTGTGCATGATGCATACAGAAGAAGTTCTGCTCTTGCCTTCATTGCACTTAATCCTGCTGGGATAGTAGAGCAGAAGATTCAGAGTAAGAATCTTGGGATACAGCTGAGCAAGCTAAGGTTCAGTCAGGACACAACAAGGACCACGCAGGAAAACAGGTGGCCAGAAAGTTATCAACAAATATATCACAGCCAACACTTGACAATAAGGTGTCCCTAATTAAAACAGAAATTGAATCTGTTTATTAGGTTTCATGATGCCAAGAATAACAAAAGATCTTTGTGCAATCCTATAATATTTTTACATAACATAATAGAGGTGATCTCAATTTCAGTGTATTAAACATATACTACTGATTTTAAATAGAGCAGGTGTGGTTAAATTTGAGCTGTGTTGTTTTCAGCCAGATGCAGGCAGGCTCACATTTCTGCAGGTGCCTGTTTTATCCATATAACAAGACATAAAGCTCAGAGGTATGAGAGCTACAATCAGAGGTGTAGAACTCTGAGATCTAGTTGTTTACAGCACCTAAACAAAACAGCTGAACCCTAAAATTTGAGTTCAACTTGGTGTGCAGATCTGGAGAACTTACCTGAAAATGTGATTCATAATCCAGCAATTCATGTCAGCTGGTGGATTTCTTATCTCTGTTACAGCAATGAGGTTCCCCAAATCCAGGTTTCTAAGGAGTTTGCAATAGTGGCTGTTACTGCTTGAAAACTTTTTTTTTTTTTTTTTTTTTATTGATTTCCAAGGCACATGTAGAGATGAAGGTATGTAGCCAACCCTTCTTTTCTCACCTTTTCTGCATATTAATCCAAGCTCCCTCCATCCAGCACCATCTCCAGACCTATCAACTACTTATATCTTGACTACTTATCCATCTACTTACACCCATCATCTCTTTCAGTCAGACCCCTCCAGGCACTGTGTCTCAGCCTTGCTTCTGATCTCCAGCCAAGGGAATTCTCAATGCACAGACTGCTCCTGAGCCACACAGAGCTGCTGAAGGATCTTGCAGTCACTGGGTTGTTGCTCTGTGCCCTGGGCAGGCCCTTAACCTGAAGCTTAGGCAAGGGCTCTATAGGAAACAGGGATATTCCTCTGCACATCACATCTGAGTGGTACTCACACCAGCCGAGGTGTGCGATCATGTTTTGAGAACTTCAGACATGTATCATCATCAACATATGTGCAAGTATTATGCCAAAAATTAAAGATGGGTCAAAAATATCAAAAATATCTGGGGTACTTTAAATAAACAATCAAAAAACAAATTTTCAAAACAGCTAATTCAAACAAAAAATTGAGATGGTATGAACAATAGGAGAGTGGGCTAGATTTTATTGTAAGATTATATTCTTAAAGAATACTAAATTTAGGATCTAAAGATGTTCATACTTGAATATATTTAAATAATTACTGAGTAAAATATTCATCCTACAATCTGTATTCTTGCTTTTCAGGTGTCTTAGCATCTAACAAATCTGTATGCCTGACCTTAAAAAGTATGTTTCTTGCCTGAAACAAATTTAAACAACAACGTAAGATGCCATAAAACTTGAAACCGCTTATGTCAAGTCAACAGGAGATTCCTTCAAGATAATTCCTTCCATATTTACAAGACAGTTTAGAGTCTTTAGCTCAGCTTTATCCAACATTTTCACCTAAGACTTCTTTTCCAGCATGCTCTTACCGGTTTAATCTCCTGTCTTAGGGTGTATTGTGTCAACCACATTTTAGGTGCAGGTTAACATGTTTTAAACAGCCTCCCAGCTCGTTTCAGACTCAGTGCTCCAACAGTTTTGCTGGTGCAATTGTTTGCACCATGCTCATTGAACCATACTGAAGCTTTGATCTCAAGTAAAAACGATCCAGGTTAGTTCACCAATCTGTCACAAGGGGAGATGCTACTAATGTAATAGGTGCTCATTACTAGGAATGACACAAGGAATGGCTTCCTGAGCCAAGGACATTTGTTTAAATTAGAACTTTCCCCTACTCAACACTGAGATAAAATAGACAGTCTTCCAGGATTTTCATGCAAAACAGGTCGTAGCCCTCTGGTTTGGTTCTCACTAGGACACCCAAAGCAACAGCTACATAACGGTGAAAAAAACTGCCCTTTTTTCACCCAACACATCACATGTGATGAAGATCATCGAGGTGCATTTACATCAAAAATACTCAGGGAGCTTTCACTCCTCTGGTAGGTTATTTGGTACAAGCACTGAGGCTCATAAATAGGGGCAAAAGTACCACTTCAAAAGAGGAATATCTACCTAAAATAGATCTATTTCAAAGGCAGTGGCCCAAGAGCAATTGCTATTTGGGGTCCTCAATATAATTCAAACCACACTATCTCTCAGAAAAAGCTTTTAGTTAAGGGGCTATGATTTTAAGAAGGCTTTATACCCCATATGTGCACTATGGATCATGGAGCTAGGAAGCAGTAAAAGTTGAGTACAGCTAGTATACCAGGGACTGACAGCATTATGACTTTTATCAGTTGTATGAGAAATAAGTCCAGTCTTAGTAAGACAGTTAAGCCAATATGACCATACTCCTATGCTACAGATTTATGGTACACAGTCCACCCTATAAAGCAATTGTTTGGAAACCAAGGGCTCAAAAACCCTTGTTCGGACAAGTAGTCCTTGTTCTCAAGTTCCATTGAAATTCCCTTGCTTTAGTTAGAACAATCCCCTGAAAAAGCATCAGACAAGTAAACAGGCTGTAAGAGATCCAGGCCAACAAATATACAGCCTTTCATGGATAGCCCAGCTTGCCTTGCAGAAGCATGTAAAACAAGAAGCCAAACATTATGAATTCATCATCTGGAAAATACATGGACCAGCAAAGCAGACCAGGACCCATTTATTTTTGGCTTTACTGATGACATCTTATATTGCTTATGTCTCAGTTCTCCCCACCTACATAAGTGTATAGGTAAAACTATTTTGCAAATCCATTTTCTATCTGTAAATGAAAAAAAAAAAATGCCAAATGTTATAATGAAAGTATTTTTGTGGGTTGTTCAGAATTAGTGGCAAATCCGTGCTGGACACGGTACTCCCGGAATATTATTTGAGTGGTACTTTTACAGCAAGAGTACTTTCCTCCAAAAATATAAAGTCTCGAAAGGATAAAGTAGATCAAGTTTAGTGGTTCAGGATCAGTCGGTTACTCAACATTACTGCAGTTAGAAGGAGCTGAAGGGAAGATGGGTGATTTCAGCAAGGTACCTACAGGGAGATGTGTGCCAGGATTCAAGCCTGGTGATTCATAAGCTGTTCGTCAGTAGCTGTTAAATATCTGCTTTTTGCCAACGCTCACTGTTTTAGTCTGCCAAAGATACTGGATAAACAGTCGCTGTAAAAAATTTATAGTTACTCTGGGGAAAACAAAAGCTTTTTGTGGCATAATGCAACATCATAAATTAAAACTTTTTTTTTTTTTTTTTTTTTTAAATTAAGAAATTACATCATGTTTTGATGTAATGTGATGTGGCAGGTCATGCTTTTAATTTTAATAAGATTAAAAAAGAGAGAGAGGAAGAGAGAGAGAGAGAGAGAGAGATTTGGGAATATAAATATTGTTTCTGAACCTATAACATCTCTTGTTGGAGGCTAGCGAAGCGGGTTCACCTCTGCCATCTGGGTTCAAGTCTTATTTCAGGAAAACAATTTGAAATGACTTCTGGAGGTATCAGCATCAGTTAATGAACAGAATTTCCACTCCACAGACCTTCCAGGAAATTGCCAAACAGCATTAGCACTTAAGTATTTGTCATACTTAGGTATTGTTGTGCTTTAAAAAGCACTGTCATCTTCAGCTTACCTTTTTTCAAAGTGCCCTGTAACTTTCAGGTATCTTCAGTTTTAAAAATTCCAGTAGGAGAGACCCAAGGACTGTATTTCAGAAGTACTTAAAGTGAGTTCCCACTGATTTCAGGAGCAGCTGCAGGACTCCAGGTGCATCTCTGAATAGTCAGTCCTTAAGCAGAGGCATCTCATTTTGGACTTCAGAAATGAAACCCATCAGATGAGCAGCCACTTGAAACTGCAGGCCTTTTTGGCACCATAAGGTTATGACAGTGAACAAAATTCATGTATCTTTAAACTGATGTGAGCAATCTGCACATCTCAGACTAGGTCTGCAATTAGGAACAGTGCCTTGAACCTTATGAATGATAAACTTGGGTCCTCTTTTCTTTTCCATATTATTTTATTACTACTATTATTATTATTTTATTTTTATGCATGAGCTATCACAAAGGGTTATATCTTGACTTGAACCTTTGGTCACTATTATAAGGAATATGAAGGGTCAGACAAACTGCAAGACTACCACAAAGGGGAAATTATCACCTATTCAGCATTTAACCTTCTGATTTTTTTTTTTTTTTTTTTTTTCCCCAGCTCAGTCATGGTCTGAACCCTGCATTTATTTAGTCATATATGACACAACTTCAATAGGTGGCCTTTGCTCTGTTCTCACAGACTTGGTCTGATTTCACCATATGTGACTCTTGGAGGGGGATTGCCCTCATCGCGCATTGGTTTTGGTTGCAGAGGAATCCTGGAGTTCTCATTGCCTCTGTTGGCAGAAACTTGGCACTTTCTGGAGGAGTCTTGCATAAGCCTTGGGAGAATGAAATAGGAAATGACTACTGCAACGCAGCTGAGTAATGCAGTTCATTTCAAGCTGCTCAGACAACCACCTCACCCTCTGCTAAGCCCGAGGTAATTGGTTTGGGGCTGTTTACGGCAGCTGCCTTTCATTCTCATTTCTGATTTCTTTTTTCAGTCCTCTTATTTATTTTCCTAATAGTTCATTTTTCCATTCTAACTCTCATTTTTATATTTTTAATCATATTCAGAATAGAGGAAATAAGGTGACCCATTGTCCTCATAAGTGACATCTAGTCTATGACTTGACTGACAGGAGGTACCATTAGAATAAGCATCCCTTCCCTGACTGAGACTATCCATGTCAACATTTCTGTTCTCTGGGCTATATATTTGATCTTACATAGCTGTAAATTATGAGTGACTCCATCAAAGTCTGAGGCATTACTCCAGTGCATGGTGTAGGTCAGCTCAGATTCATGCTTTTGGGATTTCAGATGTCTCACTAGGGCTCCTGTTGCATTGCTGGCCACTTCTTCCATTCAGTTTTGTATATGCTTAGAGTAAGCTGGCAAAAGTACCTGATAAGTAAGCTTCTCACAAAAATCATTGCCTTGAATTTCTTGGAGATCAGGTTCATGCTTGTATTTGAACTTGGCTATAAAGACAGAAATGTACAGTACATTACCACATTGTAAGTCATATCAGGGCAATATCAAAACAGAGTAAAAGTTAAACAAAACATCTGAAATAATTTTCTCTGTGTACACAGAGTATGTCTCCTTGGAGTAAAACTGATCTTTCAATTCAGAGTTCACATGGAAGGTAAACTACTGGAGACAGAGAAAATTCAACATAATGAGCTGAAGAGAACAGGACTAGATCAAACATTACCAAAGTTAAACTGTCAGTGGGAAAAGATTTTGTCTTCAATTCCACAACTTTACACTCATATTATATGAATGATTTCAGTACTGGCAATTTCTTTCTGTTAGAGCAAAGCTAGGAATGTTAGAAGAGGGCTCTGTGGAAAATGATGAGGAATGCGGGGTTTTGATTCATGTGAGAAGGAATATGCTCACTAGGAATAAAGTTTACAAAACTCATTTCAGGAGGTTCAAAACCACAATGAGATCAAAAGTTGCATGATCAGTGTAACTGTGGGAAAACACAGTAAGTAGCTGGAGAAACTGGTACATAGGGAAAGTAGGAAGGGTCAAAGGTGGGTGAGTGCATAAGGCTCTGTGTAACTGACAGAAAACAGAAAAAAGGTTTTTAAGAACTTCATACTTTGTATTCTCTTAGATAATGAGGACATAAAACGTCTGGTTCTCGTCTTTTTTACACTTATATAAAATTAGGATCAACTCAACAAGTTAATGGAGTTACATAGGTTTAAATCTGGCATAAGTGAGATAAGAAACAGGCCCATCAGTTCATTAAGGACTTCATTAACTGTGACTGGAATATCTTGCAGTGCCTGTGTTCTTGCAAATAAAAACATGCATTTGAGGCCACAGGAAGGTATTCTGCATGCCCTAATGTGTATGCGTCCAACTAGCTGCCTGTTTTAAAGTCAGAAGCTAGAGGGCTCTCTATAGTTGCATCTACGTGGGTGAATATGTATTTGTACAATTGCAGGACTTGCGAAATAAGATAGATGCAGACCCAGGTGGGTCTAACCTATCTTGGTAGCAAACTGAGCACAGAAAGGTCAGTGAAGGTCTGCATGCACACAAGACATTCAATTTAATTAAAGTTTGTCATGAATTCTTGTCTTGCAAAATTATCCTGTTTATGTTTATCTCACTCACATCCAAGTTAAATATATAACTACTTTCCACTCTTCTGTGCTCTCTGCTGAGGGATATGCTTATGGTCTTATGATGCTACTCAACCCACTCTATACCAATTTTACTCAAACATCAAAAAAAAAAAGTATATTTAAAAAAAAAATCCATCCACAGGAAGGATCTGAAAAGCAAAGGAACAAGCAGCTCCCTCAAAACTTCGTTCCCCTTCATGATTGATGGGCTCCATTACTTCAACTTTGGTGTTTGATCAAATGGTAAATCATGTAAATACACCATGCATGAGTGTCAAAGCAATTTTAAAGAATTGAAATTTTTTGTTTAAGTTATAGGTCAAGCAGCAATTTCCCAGAACAACCCCTCATGAAAGCAAAGATTTTCTTCCTTTTAAGCACACATCAGACCAATCTAATTTACTAGGGAGAAAATTCACTTTAGTGCAGAAGGACAATCCAGACGTATACACCACTTACACCCTTGTTAAGTGAAAATTGGGATAAGTGGTACTAAGTGGGCGCATAGATCTTAAGCTTGTCCTCTTCAATAGGGTGAATTTTACCCTTAATACAAAGGGTAAGTAGAGAATCAGCGTTGTCTAGATTCTTCTGAGGACCATTAACACATAGCTGAGTCTCACCATAAAGATGCAACAGAAAATGTAAATTAATTGAGTGCTGTTTTACCAGTTATATACTTCTCAGTTATTGCTTCGCACTTGTAAACTGTGGACTCTATTATGTCTTGTCCAAATTATGCTGAACAAAAGGTTTTGAATTAATTTCTATCATTTCTTCATGAGCTTTCCCTATGCATTTCTGCCCAATTTCTGCTATTTCTTCTGCTGAAAATTTATCGTACCACAGAGAAATAATCCAGAAAATTTAGTCATGTGCCTTGCTACATTTGTCTTTAAAAGGTCTACTTCAACAAACCAGAATGCAGGGGAAGGGAAATGAAGCTCAGGAACACGTATTCAATACCAGACTTGATCACAGCCACAGTTCCAGGACTCATTGAAGGACTGGTGACTGTGAGACTTAACCTGGAAAAAAAGAGGGAATTCCAAGCATGTCTGAGGTAGAGAGAGCACCAGAGGACAGCTTGACTGGGATTTTCAAGCAGTTCTATAAATGTGGGTACTGCTATGCTGCAAATGAGCAATATAATGGTTATATGACCACAGCTTTTTAATCATTTAAACAGCTTACTGTTAAATCTTGTTAAAAGAGAATTGATTACCAGGCCTGGAATCGCTGATATTTAAGTCCAAAAAGTAGAGGGAAATTTGATTAGTTTGATTTTCAGTTCTTTATGTATTCAAGCACTCTGTTTCAGTTTTTGTTCTTGGATTCTTACACTTGTTTGCCAATCTGGCTTTATGCATGCAAATCCCATTTAACCACCAGCACTGAGGTTCCTTAGTATACGAGTCCTTCCTTTATACAGCACATCCAGACAGGTAGAAGGCCCAATTCTCTGATTCCTAAGGTACATTACTTCTATTATTCAGACTGCTGTAACTCTTGAAATGAACCGAATTTCAGAGATGCAGCTCTGCGATGGAGGATGATGCCAGAGAATATATAACGTCAGCCATAGAGCTGCCACATCTCCTTCCTGAAGAGGAGACAGAAACTGCCTTCAATGATGGTTGCAGCACAATTCCCACAAACTTTGTCAAAACTGTGTACTGACTCTGCTCCTCTCAACTTCTTCGCATTCCTGGTTCCTGGAGATGGTCTCTTACCGTTTCATTACCATCTCCAAATCTCATGGCAATAAGGAAGGAAAATAAGTCTCTTGAGAGCATTTCATTAGATGGCTTGAATTGTTAATTGAGCTTGGAAAATTCCCTCTTTTTGTGTTTTTCTCTTTTTCCAGTTTGACCCCAAATCAATATTATCTCTGGTTCAAAAAGCCTCATTGTCCCAGGGAAATTTAAATGACACCTCTGTGTGAGAATTAGCGATTTTGGCTCATGCCCTAATACCATATCATTGCTTTGTACATCAAAAGAATGTCCTCTGACACAGACATTGGTTTACCTTAGCTGGAGTGACTCATCATTTTCCCACAATTAAATTTTTGAGCTCTAATGCAAAGCAGACTTATCTGCTTTGACAGGACAGTACGGAATAAACAGAAAAGACTAAATTTGTATTGGCAGCTACCACTGCGCTGCAGTTATGAGTAATACAGCATAACTAGAAAGGACACCAAGAAATCAAAATAGATTCTAGTTGCTGGAGAACCAAAAAAGAAGAAATATCTGATAATCCTCAGTAACTGACTGTTCAGTATCGTATCAAGACTGGCTGGGAACAGTAGCAAGAAAACATTTCAAGTCTCCCTTTCCCTTTCCCTTTCCCTTTTCCTTCCCTTCCTTTCCTTTCCCTTCCCTTCCCTTCCGATTTTTCTTAATAATAATTATATATATATATATGCATATATATATGTGCATATATATGTGCATATATATGTGTATAATAATTTTATATATATATATATAATTATTATACACATATATATGCACCACTCTTTGGGTAATTTCTGTGTGCACTACATATACTGAGGGGAAAAAATTTCCTCACTCTCTGGACCAATTTTCAAACACAGCAATTTCCCTGAGCCTGTGCCCTTCCTCACTCGGACCAGCATTACCCACAGAGTCTCCATCTGCACAGCTCTCCATTTCCCACCACCAAAGCAGGATGCTGGGATGCTGCCCTTGTGTGACCCTCCTGCAGCTACACCTCTGTGGTAGATGGACTCTGGTGGGTCCAGGAAGCCTCACTGAAAACCATTTATTCCTTCACTGGGTTAATTTCAAATTGTGTTTGTTCTGGCTACATCCTGAAGGCAGTTATATGGTTCCACAGCTGTTTTCTTACTGTGTGGAAGGGGACATCTGTCACACCTGGGAATGCTACTGGAGATGTGGTAAAGAGAAGGGAAGCTAATTTGTACCTCCAACATCAGTTGAATCTTACCTTGGAGATACTTCCTTGTGGACAGGAAATGACTCAAACTCAGCATCTTCAGAAAAGTATCTCCATCAATCTTCTACTGGAGAAAACACGCACCGAATTCAGATGGTTCACGCCAGCCCCTAAGCCCTGCATTTCTGGTGGGCTGGGTGGCAGTCAACCAGAAATGCTGGGCACTGGGGACATAATATAGAATTCTGGTTTTACGATCGCATCACACTGCTCCAGATTTCTACGTAAAATTACCGCATCTGTGAACACAGATCAATAAACAGCATGTACAAATGAACAGGACTACTTGGCACATGCTTAAGCAAATTAGGACATGATTACATACAGTTACAAATTTGGATTCCAAGCCTTTGTACACTTCTCTTGTGATATTTTGTAATTGCTAATTGCAACAATATCTGTGCAGGGTATGTAATTCAACATGACATGTGTTTTTAGCAGCAGGTGAATAAGATCAGTTTTTGAAACAACAAAATTATTGCCAATGTTGAGAGAATTAGATAAAAATGCTAAGTCCTAAGAGCCTCGTTCTTATCAGAAATCAACACAAGCTGGAATAAATACAGAAAACTGTTAACTTTATATGACAATAAATAATTTAATTAGTTTATAAGAGAACAGAATGGCTTGGCTGGGTTTTGACTCTAGCATCCTAAATGGGGTAGCAACAGCATATAGCTCCACTTGTATATTTTTACTTTAAACTACTCAGCTACTGTATTATATGTTTAATCTGGAAACCTTTGAACATTAGTATATCAGACACAAACTTCTCTTTTAAAAAACTCACTGTCCACTGCATGAGGAAGTGACATTGTGCTGTTTATAATAATAATAATAATAATAAAAGTATCTGAAGTCTGATAGTCTGATTTCACTGCTGGTTTACATCTAGTCTAACTTTTGGTTCTCAAACAACACTTGGCATCCTTTTTTAAAACTAATTTCCACCTTCATTTGATACCTTACATCTTATAAGCGATGACTGGATAAAGCCCTAGCAGCTTCAATAACACTGTGGGAATGCAAGTTTTAACCTTAAAGTCTGCACTGCAAGCTTTGGGAAGTTGGTCAGACAGTTATACGAACCAGATAAGATATGTCAACAATGTCCTGTGCCATCAGTATGCAAAGATTAGTTGTCTAGAGAAAGATGAACAGACAGGGCTCTGTGCCAGTGCATTTTTGGACTGCCATGAAGAGGTCTTCAGTTTTAATTACTTTTTAAATACAAAGCATCAAGGATGTGATAGCCTTAATGAAATGTACAGGACTGCCTCCCATTTCTCTTGTCTTCCTACATGAAACAAGAGTTGATAGGTGTAATACAAGAGCAGCTCCACACGTATATGCTTGAGTAAAATAAAAGATAAATAACATAGATGGGACTAGGTCAGCACATATCCTGCAGGAAACACTGTGGTTGGAGATTTTTTTCCCAGATCACCGTAAAGCGATCAGACAATTCTAGGCTTTCATAAACTACGTGAGTTCTGGATCCTAGCCTACAACCAAAATGAAGAGCGATTTTCAAGACTGGAGTGCAGATTTTCAAGTTAGAGTGCAAGTTCTGCCTTTCTCTGTAGCAGGTTCTAAGACTTTTCTTCTGTAAGATTAGGTCTTGGCTACACCAGCTGGACCTTAAACATATTATGCAAGCAGCCCTATTCAATTGTCCATCTTCGACTTCTTTCAGGCACTCAGATCGGTAAATAATACAGCAACCAAACATTTATAATAAAGTCATTGAAGTTGCAATTAAACTTAAAGATATAACAAAACATAAAAGGTTTAATGTGAGTGTTCTCTCTCTTACCTAAGTTTTACCTAATGCTGGGTGCTGAGACCTATTATCCTCTAGCCCTCCAAGACAGTGACTGTGTCAGTTTGCTCCTCATAAATAAATCCCTGATAAACTGGCCATCACCTTAGAACAGAAAGAGTTTTTAACTGATTATAGCCCTTTTGATCTGTTTGCCCCCTGTCATGCTGAAACACCTGTATAATTTTGGCTGGAGCCTGGAAGGAGTATTTCACAGCTCATAGCTCATGCGTTGTTTCTTAACCCCCTGCCCTGTTTACCAGAAGTAGTTTTATCTAGATTTTTAGCGCTGATTCCATGCTTATTTCCTAACAATCAGTTAAAAACGAAACTCCCATATATATATAGGTACATACACAGTAAATATAGTAATAGAGTAAACATGCATGCCTAAAGTCAGTCACACACAGCATTCACAAAATAATGCCACAGTCCCATGTCCTTCACACTTTTGTTCTCCCTTTAAGATTCTAAATAAGGAATAATGAACATCAACATCCAGTTATTCAGTAAACCAAAGCATATAAGCAATTAAATTAAATTAAATTAAATTAGCACAGCCAAGCAAACAAAGCAGTAATCATTCAAGTCCTCTATTTAGGTTAGAGCCATAATGATAGACTGAAGATTAACAATACATTCCAGTAAGACAATTAGTATTAAATTTTTATTTTTTGAAAAATCTTAAACACTGAGTAAATAATCATTTTTTTTGCCACAAAAGATTCCTTTTATATAGTCTTTCCCTCTCTTTTCAAAACGTGACAGATCTCAGGCAGAATTGATCTTTCCTAATCTTCATCTTACTGGAGTATATTCAGCATTATCTTCATACAGTTTTAGCTCCTATTCTCCTGGGAGTCTCCACCACTTTCCTTGAATGTACTAAAACAAGGATTGGCCAGTCCAGAACAGTAACGGATGAAGGCATTAGAGAATAGTCTTGGGTCAAGAATTATTATTGCTAGAGGCCTCCAAAATCTAGTTATGGGTTTCAGCAAACCCTGTGGGCTCTTATGATAATGCTTTTCTACAGTATTATTGTTATATGGCATTAAATCAGTCAGATTCATGAGCAACAAGAGGTCAATGTCTGATTGAAATTCATAAGGTCAAAAAGGAAACTAAAAATCAATTTATAAGATATGAAGATTTAGGTTCAAACTATATCCATGAGCAATAAAATTTCACATCCATAAATGTAAGAAATCAGTTATTAAACTTGAGGGGGGGAAGAAGACTTATTAAGTTTTACACACACATAAGGCAGCTAACACATAATTTTATCAGACATTACTGAAATCCTATGTGTAATATAAGAGATGATGGGCTAAAATGCTAAATGGTTTAGCACTAAATTATTAAGTGATGTATCCCTAAGGTATTAAAAAGATAAGAAATGCAGAGCAGGTGTCTCTCCCACCAACTCTTGATCACTAGTTTAAGTGCATATTGATAACAAATGCACTTTAGAGGCAAAATAGTATTAGTAATATTTTTGCTGTATGAAAGCGTCATGTCAGAATGACTAAAAGCTTCTACCTGACAAAGAAGTGTTCGTATATATATGTATAATATATATATATAAAAAAATCACATTAAATGTTAGCTCCCGGTAGAACAGAAACGGAACTCCAAGGCATTGGAGTCAGTTTGATACTTATACACAAGTAAATAATGTAGGTGGAATAACAACTATACTACACTGAGAATGAGAATTATAGGAAGCACTCTTATCTGTTTTGAAATGAAAATGTGTTTTTATTAAAATTACAGATTAATGGAGATTCATATAAGACAAAGGGTATAAAAATGTAGTAATACAGACAACTTTAGTTATTGTAAGTCTAGCCATTGCATGTCAGGGAAACTCTTTTCTCCTTTGCTGTTAATTTCCTAAAATGGTCTCACCTTTGCATCAGCTCTCTTTCATCAAAGCCAAAAACAGTGTAGTGGTAATGCCCTCTGCAATGTTAAAAGCCCTTTGTGCTTAAATGTTTGTGACAGGATGTATACATGCTTCTTAGGAGTAAACATAAAATTGGTATTTTGGCCTCTTGCTATATCCTGTCCCAAAAGCAAAGTAAAAAAGCCAAACACTGAACTTCAAGACCTTGTTCATTTTCCCCATTTTGAACAACTCCATTCTCTCACATCCCTCCAGGCGTGGTCCCACCAGCTGTTTCCACACTTGCTGGCTCTGGTTCAGTGGGATCCATGGAGCAAAGCAACTCTTGCCCTGCACTTCCAGGCATACCTAGGAGTGTGTTCACCTCTGGTAGGTAGGGAGCCTGTCTCTCTGCCTCAGTTTAGCAGTCTCCAGCTGCCCTTGCAAAAGGGACACGTAGACTAGCCAGGCAGATTAGATCCATTACTGTCCTTAGAAAGTCCCTGAATATTTCTTAAACTAGTTCCCATGGCATCTGTAGCCAAGGCTAACAGGATTTGGAGGCAAAATGAAGCAAGCCTGCTTATGAGGGAAGTACAGTGGGAGTGAACACTGAAGACTCAGAAGGCAAATAAAAATAGTCTGTCAGTATTGTGTTAATAATAATGTTTGGGGTTAGGCTGTGACATTTAGAGATGGATATATTACAACTTAATTCCAGCTCCAGCTCTCAGACACTTCGAACCTCTTCTCCTTTGAGCCCCTCTTTTCCACACACTCTCCAACAAGACAAGAATTTTATCATGTTACATCTTGGGTAACTTGGGTAAACTAATATCTAATCTTTCATTAGTATCACCTTCATCTTCTGCTCTTCAGCTTTATTTTTTCCTGTCCAACTTTATTTTTCTCCTGTCCAGAGCTCCAAACCCTGTTAGTAAACCACAGATGGAATCTGCACAGGCTGACACAATGCCACGTACAGCAGAATTGATATTATATAAAAATGGTACATGGGGCTTGTAGACAAGCTGGCTTGTGTCCAGGCAGGTTGAATTTCACAGCAAAATCTTTCTAGACTGGTCGTTAAATCAGGCCCTACAGCCTAAGTCAGAACCCAAAGTCTGTAACAGAATGAAGTCTTTGCCCTCATTTCACTGGATTTCAAATTAGGTCCAAATCTAGTTCCCAACTGAATTCAGAATTCCTCCTGCTGGGTTTGATACTGCTATTTATTACAGAGGTCCCACTCCAGGTATAATGTAAGATACACAGAATTTGAAGATCTGCTTTAAAATAGGGGGAATTAAAAATATAAATTAATACTTTTTTTTTTTTTTTCTTTTAATATTTTGTTTTTGATTAGGCTTTTCAAGTTGGAGATGAACATTTATATTTCCAAGCTTTGCTCTAAGGCTGGGAATGCTAATAATTCCTTCTGAAAGATAAAAATATGAAACTCTTGGATAATAATGTGGCTGTAGGGATTTAATGAATCCTCGTGGGACTACCCAAATCACAAGAGCAGCCAGTATTATGTCATAGGATGGGGCTACAAGATATGTTCAGAATAATCATGTAAAATTAAGGCAGATAACAATTTTAGTGGTATTCCCTTTTTTATTTTTACTTTTTGCACATAAGCAAACTGCCATTGCTTATGATTTGTTAATATAAACAACAACAGAGAATCTGGAATTACAATGAAAAAGAATATATTTATGCTTGTTTATAAGGATTTTTTAAAGAGAAAAATACATAATGCTCTTATGATTTTTATATTAGTAATACTTTAATATAGAAAAGTTTAAATTATATTACCCCAAATTATAAATCATTATGTAAAATGATATATTGTATAGCTAAACACTACTGTAAAATGAAATAAAGATCTATTAATGCAGTAAACCTACTTAATAAAAGTTGCTTTCATATTCAAAACCAAAATATTAAAGCATGCTCCATATCTGAAAGTCAAAAGTGAAAGAATAAATTAACTAAGGTTAAGAACCTTGTAGCAGCTGACTAACAAAGCTCTAGGGCATTATAAAATTTCATGCTCTTGTAATAAAAAGGATAAAGAATTGGCTAGAAGACCACTAAAAGTTAAAATAAATGAACATAAAGTAGATGAAAAAGCTTGACACGACTGAGACCACAAATGTGTAAAGACCAAAGACACAGTTTTAAGCCATTAGAGGACTGAATTAAATGCAAAATGAATCCTTGTAGTAAATTAATAGAAAATTACAAAGGTAAATGAGCTCTGTTTCAGTCACAGAAAACTTTTTTAAAAATCATTTTTCTTTCAGTACTTGAAAACATAAAAGTGTGAGGAGTTAAATTCTGGCACATACCCAAAACAGAAACAATTCCTAATATTTCTACATATAGAAAAATCATGTTTTATAGAAAAGAGAGAAGCATGATCTCACAAGACATTTTCTACTTAAGAAAAGGTGGGAGTAATTTACCATTTAAATCTTTTTAGAAAAATGGTTTTATGCAGCGTATTAAAGAAAAGTTTTATGTCTAAGCTCAGTCCTACTTTCTTTTATGTAAACCTTCAAAGGAGATGATGAAAAAGATGAAAATTTTCAGACTTGTTTCGTTAACATAATTATTTCTTAATCACTGGTTAAGACTGAAAAAGGAAAATTGTAAAAAGAGGAGTTACAACGTGCTGAAGAGCAATGTATAGTCTAAAGCAAAGAAATGATGTTTTCCTCTCAAACTGCAAGGCAGCCACTATCTGTAATGTTTGCAAGATCAAATGTAATCAAAATACTCATGCAAATAAACCTCTGGTGTTGATATGTTCTTTGTTCACTAACATAAGAAATGTTTGCCTCTCTGACCACTTTTGGACTTGGAAAACTATCATCGAAGTGACAACTGGCAAACACGTGTCTAGTGTCCCCACAGCAGGTGGGTACGAACACAGTCTGACTCCCAGGTTAAAAGGAAAACTTGTGATCTCATTTGGAGAACATCATTGCTTTGCACCCCAAGATGCCCAAAGATGGTTTCATAGATGAAGCTGGATCCCTTTGATCTGAGTACAGTGCCTAGAAATCTTCCTGCTCTTTATTCTAGTGGGGTATTGTAAACCCAGTCAAAAGCCTTTTAAAAGTAAGGTCCTTTGTCTGAGTAGGTTCTGGTTTGAGCTCTGCAATCCGATGTGTTATTAAGAGTGCAATTAATCACTGCAGGTGTAATTCATCTCTCTGCAAATGTCTATTAAAAGACCTTCTGTGTAAACTGAGTCTCACTTTATGTTTTGAAAAGGTCCCTGTGACATATGACCAAGTTACCTCTATCATACTAAGCTACAGCCAGATGTAAGACACTGTGTTTATTGTCTTAAAAATACATTCTCCACCATGGTCCTCAAAATAAACAAACTGCAAGTGTTTTTCTAAAATGACGAACATGCTAGTTTATACTGACAACACGAGTGATTGGAAATAAAAAAAATTATGTGTGCTGTATGTCTGTCTCTTTATGAGTCTAAGTACAGAGGGCTTTTAGGGCTCTCAGTAAAACTTCTGGACTTCGGTTTAAGCTGCTTATTTTGAGAAACTGTCTTCTTCCAATCCATATTTTCTGGATTTTTGTTTTGGCCATTGATATTCTTTGTGGGTATTTTACTCCATGAAGATTATCAGTATGTTGTCATCCAACAGATTATTTAAAAAATGAAAAACAGTCAACCCAACTAAGACAATAACTTATCTAACCAAGACATTTGCTATGACTTATGATTTACTGCAGAATATCTGTCAGGCTTTACATTTCTCTATGGAAAAAATTCACAGTTTAATAAACTAGTATTTGCAGGATATGGTCTCGGGCCATATGAGCTAACAGATGAATGCCCTGTTCAAAGCTCAGCCCTTGCTAGGAGTGATCCCACTGGCTGCCCCACAATAAGCATTGCGCTGTTCAAGACTTGGTGTAACTCCAAGACTCATTTCACTGTCATCTTCACAATAACCTACTTTTTGGTTTTGTAGGAAAGACCCTAAAACCTTTAATGAACAAAGAGTTTTCACAGTAATACAGTTTGCTTTGCTGGAAACAAGAGAAATAGTGGATTAGGAGGCCTGGACTGTGGCACATTGCTCAATGTGCTATAGCTGACAGTAACCATTATTTAATTTAATGGATTTACCTACAGGAATGACAGCATGACAGCAAGACCCTCCTCAGTTTGCTTCGTTACGTTTCTCCTCATGCCTTTATAGATCTGTAAAATAGCTTTCTTGACTGTATGTGAAGACCCATCCTAATGGGAAGGCTGGGTCAGCCATGGTTGTGAATGAGTTGCTGGACACCATGAGAAATGCTAACAGAACTGCAGCCAGCTCTAAAATGTAGCTGTTCAATGCTTGGCAAGGATTTCTTCAGTGATCTAGAAGTACAGGCTAAAGGTATGAATACTTGTAGCCACCAATGGTAAAATGATGCAACCTGACTGGATTTTGTGACAGCTACACTAATGTGTGACAGAAGATCTAATTCTGTGGTTAGTTTTCGCCAAAGTGGCAGACTTTAAACTTTGGTAATTTTAAAAGGAGTAAATTAAATTCTTTTGAAATTAAAGAGTTGGTTAAAGAAGTTGAATCACAACAATGCTGTTAGTAATGGACTCCTACACAGGCTTTCAAATTTTTTTTTACAAGAGTACCATCACTTCTCTTCATTAACGAACTGTCCTGTTCCTTTTTCTAGACCAGGGCTAGCACATCAATCTGACCATTTCTAATGAGATATAGGATAATACTGCATGGACCAGACTTGCTTGTCAGCCACTGCCTGATGGGTTTAAAGTCAGAAACGATCCTTCATTAATTAACCTTCACTTTCTATGTAGATTCACTCATTGAGATGCAGGTAATTAAACCAAGGTCATTTCAAGGACCAACCGAGAAAAAACAGCAATGCAAAAGTGGTATGGTTGTTTTGATAGAAGGCTTTCAATGGACTTATTTCAGTGTGATACTTATACAAGGTTGGCCTTTTTGGAGAAAAAAAAAAAAAGACCAGCCTCTTTTTTAATGTGCTACCCCAAGGCTAAGGAGACTTTGGCCCTAAATTATAGACTTCACATGGCTTTCAGGGTAGAGTAGGAAAAGAAAATATCAGTAACCTAAAGAAAAATTCAAGATAAAAAAGTAAAATATGTGGAACAAAGGCAGACACAAACTTATCTGGAGATCTTGACAGTGACTGAAACATCCCTGCAAAAAGACTTTAAATCTTGCATTTCAATTTAAAGTAATATTAAACAATTAAAAAAGAACCATTTCAGTTAGAAAATTGTGCGTAAAAAATAGAAGTGTAATTTGTCTTAGTGTTCAGACTCATTTCACTGACTTTTAACCCTTACAAACATGATGGTGTAAACCTACTGAGAGCTATGTAATGCAAGCAGCTGCTCATTCACAGGTAGGAGACTCCAATTACGAAACCACTGTACCTTGGGGATATAACAGTAGAATTTTTGCAGCTCTTCCAAATTAGCTCTTACACCAGTCCAAGACATGTGAAGTTCCAAACTTTGATCACTGTTGAGAGCAAAATGAATATATTGAACCTGCAAATAGCCTTTAGCTCTTTCCAAGTGGTTCCCTTATAATTTGAGTGTTAGATTAAAGTTGTATGTTATAGATTTTAATAACTATCTTCCATTTGGTTTGCTGAGTACCACTTGCTGTGGATTATATGACCTACTCACCAGCATGTCCCATTATGAGCACTTAACCTTGAAAGTTGTAAAGACAGAACATTTAATCTGTTAAACACAGTCAGAATCAGAAGGTTATATAATTACAGGTAATTTGGCATAGCACTTCTAATACTTTCCAATTATTAAAATAAATTTCACTGCAGATTTTCTTCTCATGAAATGGAAAAGAAATAATAAATAGGGAGGAACTGTGCATTTAAGAATACAAATATCTGTTGAAATGAATACATAAACTTATTTCAATGAAGGTCTTCGGTAATCATTGGTATAGTAAACTTTTACAAGCATGGATATGCAAACAATGAAAGTTTGTGTTAAAGGTTATGCAGGAATACCAGGAGTAGAGTATAAAAATGAATTTGAAATTCGTTTTCCATGAGTATTCCTGATAGATACACATTATGAGGTACTCATACAGGCATTTATCCACACACTAATCACTGCTTGTATTTCATTATTTGAGTGCAGAACAGACATAGAAAAAAAATGAAAAGCATTCAAAAAATTCTACAGCCATGTAAATAGAAAATTATTTTCATTATGACATTAAAAATCAATAAAGTTAAAAGTTTATCAAAAGCAGGAAATCATACACTAGACCAGATAACACACAACAGATAACAAACGTGAAATTTAAAGCTCTACTAGAAAGCATTCATTTATTTTATTTTTTATTTTTTTGTGGTGATGAAGGAAATACTGAACTCTATATAGTTTATGAAAGATCTATTCATTCTACTTTTAAGATAATTGATCCTTCAGTAAAGATTTTTTTTTCTTTGCTATTTTACCATTCTGAGGTGTTTCTGTACCTTTAAAATGACAGACTTGTGTAAGAAAGGATTCAGTTGTAAATGGTGTCATATATTGGACTAGAATTAGACTTAAGGAGATGATCAATCCCAGTGACCTGGTGTTTTATAATCTATAAACTCCTAAAGTTTTATGCAACATTTTAAAAATGGAGATAAAAAGTGAGTTTATAAATTAGATACCAAAATCTCAGTGTCTGATTATCTCAGCTTAAATGTTAATGAAAGAATGAATGATGAACCAACAACATGCACCAAAAATGATGAAAGCATCCTGTGGCTGGAGTAACATGTACTACCCTTGAACACATTAAAGACAAAACAGTTTAAGTAAGTGGCATTAGATGATGCCATAGGGATTTCCATTCTAATCCTCAAAACCAAACCCTTATTTTTTAAATGGGTTTGATAAGAAAAATGCATTTCAAATATGCACACAGAGTTACTGATGTTCCAGCACACGACGGGCATGAACTCCATTACACTTACTGGTTTGAACATGAGTACTGGATATGCACAGTTGTGAAATAGTCACATGCTGTTAGATCTGCATTTGGCATGCACACTTCATGTGAATTAAAAGGACTGTAAAAGTGAGCAATGAGAATGGCATTTCATTTGGAAATGCATTTCATTTGGAAATTTGAATTTTCACCACCACCTTTTTTCCCAGGAAGGCAACACTGTCAAAATGTTTTGTTTACGCAAAACTCTAAAAGGAAAAAAAAATAAAATCAAACAACCCCAGACTAAAAATATGAAGTTAGTTGAACCTGATTGGAGCTCCATTTAAATTCTTTTTTTTTTTTTTTTTTTTTTTTTTTTTTTTTTTTAAGCTTTTGTGAAAGTGTTTGAGCTTAATTAGGTTAAGCTATTTCAAAGCCTGCCCAGTTGTTGTAATTTGTTTATGATACAGAGTTGCTCTTTGATCATGAATGTTCATTTTTATAGAAACCCTGTTATCAGTCTTAGGATAAGAAATGAACAGTGTTTGTGTTAAGAAAATTTAGAAAAATTTAAGACACTCAGAAAATAGCTGTCTTGTTAATAAAAGAAAGACATGACTTCATTTAGATTATTATGGCAGTAGGGTAAACAATTTATATTTTAAGAAGGGAAAGGGAAACTGAAGTGTGTTTGTTTATGCATCCTACCTAAATCTGGTCTTTAATAACCTGATAACTAGCCTCAGTTTGAATTTGGCCAGTCCTTGGGAAAAGCACCTGTAATAGCCATTCACAACTTCTGTCCTTAGAAATCCTTCAATTCATTTTTCTGCAAAAAAAAAAGAAAACAAGGCACTCTCCCTCCTTGAAATTGTCATTTGATTCTAATATTTTAAAATGATTTTACTAGAATGGTTAAAAGGTACAATATAGCATAAGTGTCCCTAAGAAAATACTCTGGGGCTCATCATTTTTGAAGGACAAACCTTAGCCATTGCTGGAATTGGGTAATAAGCACATATTCAGACCATTTTTATCTAAAAGCATGAATCTGGGTTAGAGGCTTTAGGCTGGCTTTTTCAGTTTCTCTCTCATTTAATTTTTTTTTTAGTTTAAATCTTTTACGTGGTAAGATGGGTGCATTAGCTGCACAGTTTTCTAGCTGAAGATCATCCAAAATACATGAATACATCCTGGCCTTTGGGAAGGGCTGTATTCACAGAGCATTTAAATGAGGTTTTTCAGATATTGCATGAAGATATTTTTGCACTCATAGGGGAATAATGCAGATCTTTCTAAGGTTCTCTGTACTAGAAAAGCTCTCTCTCTCTGGAACGTGCTACAGAATGGATAAGAGCTTCAAATGCCAAAAAAATAAATAAAAAAAATAAAAAAAATAAGAAGGAAGAGAGAATTTAAAGACCATATTTTAAAACCGTTCATCCTTTTTGAATGCAACTGATAAAATGAGTTGTCTATATATTCTTACACATCCAAGGATGCCACAACTGGTCATCTGTGTGTGATCTCACCTGATTTATGTACATGTACATCAGTGATGCAAATTAGACATGCAATGTTTCTGGATTTTTAAATGTAGTTCTTAATGACATCTTCCAAAACAAGACTAATGTTGTTGAAGAGCAATATGAAAAAAATTGCAAAAATTTGCTCTTTGTCAATGACATCTTGAAGAAGCAGCCAAGAATCTTGTATCATTAGTAAAGCCAATCTGCTAATTCCTAGTAAATAACTAAGCAAATGAGCTCAGTCTCTTCTCTTGTACGTAATTAACTTCAAATTACTTTATTTTTTTTTCAGCTTTATTCTGTATCCAACATTTATTTTGAATTATGACCAAATATGCAAAGGTATTTTGTCAACAGGAGTTGGACAAATAAGCTTCTCGGGGGCTTTTTCAAAAGTCATAAGAACCTTCTAAGTTTAATCTATTTCTAATTTTTGGTTTTCATGGTGGACAGATACCTATTTGTTACTGATCTTTACTGCTTTGAACACAGATGGATTACTTATACTGAATGGACTCAAATCACCTGGCATTTTTGTTTCAATTAGACTGCATTTGGTTATTATATCCATACTTAAGTTTTTAAAAATCTGCTTTCCATAAATGTTCTGCAACATTCCCTTAAAAATTGCTTTTTCAGTTAACATTTCTGCCCATATATCAGTCACTGGAATATTCAGAGAAAGCAAATATGAAAAGGGTGTGAACACAGCTGAAGGCTATTCAATGTTTTATTCAAGGGAGTTTTTATGGAAAATATTTTGAGGTATTTGCTTAGTTCTAATCATTACCATGGGACACCCTAGAAATTCAATAGTAACAGAAGTGCCAAAACTTGAAAGCAATTAACTATGTTTGAAGAAAGAAATTTTCATTTTATGTTTGTGTTGAAATTTTGGTGCAGGAAGGAGGCAGCCCAGCTGAGCCAAATTCCACAATTTTCTCAGCCTGCAGTGGTTTGGAAGGCCATAGATCTAACCTAAGCTGTATGAGACCCTTTGTGACTACAGGGAGCTTTTGTTTTTTGTCAATATTTTTGCCAGGAACTTGGCTATTGCTGAATTCCAGGCAGAGGCAGGCTGTTTACATTTCCTGTGAAATACTGCAGGCAACAAAGGTGTGTTGGGATAGAGGTCTTGTTGGAAAAGCACCACGATTTAGTTTTGTCTACATCCGGCAGAGCAGTATAGAGGAGCAACATCTGAGCTGGTGCTGAAGTAGCTCAAGTACCAAGAAGAAAATAGCCAATAAAGGTGTCCTGAACAAATTAGCCCAAGCACAGTGCCCCTCCACAGGAGGTCAGGCACCCTTAGGACATGCAGGTTTTGCAAGTTTCTGGTGACCTATAAGGTACTGAACCTATGCAGACCTTATTTTCCATTTTAATGGGAGTCAAGGAAGCCGATCAGATCACAAAGGCACTCAATAATGTGATGAATGGCACCTTCAGCAGACTACTAAAAAACTTTCCATGGTGCTAGCACTTCACTGTACCTTCCTTTATTGTATATTAGCAGCCAGAGATGCTGCCTGCGCTGAAATGTGAGAAGGATTTTCATGCTTGAAAGAGTTCAGCATCAACCTATAGTTGAGCATTAGCACTTCTCTTACTTTACATTCAAAGGGCTCTTTGTCTGGGCTGCATATTCAAAGAGATAACAACAATGAGAATTCATGGAAATTCAGTGCCTTCTTCCCCTCTGATAAAGCATATGATAATAAAGACATTACTTCTGAAACATATTTGGTCAAATTTTGGAAGAACAAAATACGAAGGCATTTCATAAATTAGGATGGATGGATGAACTTCTGTAGCATAAAAGAATGCCAAGGAACCATACGGGTGTTTTTTTTTTTTTTTTTTTTTTTTTTTCCCTTCAGAATTCAGCAGTTAGCAGCTATTCAATTACTGCTTCAAGATAAAGCACGAATGCAACAGCTACTTTACACTATACTTCATATTTTACTTTCTCATGAATATAGAATTGTATTGCTGATCACACAAGCATCACACATCTAAGTCCTAATATCCATAGTTTCAAAAAAACCCTGATGGCACAGAAAAATATATATATATATTTAATCATGTTTCGATTGTCTGAATATTCAGAGAACTGTTGAATCTCCTGGCTGCTAGAGACTTTCATTAAGAAAAAAAGAAAAAAGAAAAAAAAAAGAGGCAATTATCTGATATAAATTTTGGGAGCTTGTTTATGGGGTACAAAAAGATCGTGGCAGACTTTGTTAAATATGATCAGCTAACTCATGCAAGCCTAACTAAAAAACACAGATCCATGTATTCTTAGAGCCAGTCAACGTAGTATTTAGGTGACAAGCAACATTTATTAACTCTTCTGACATCTTCCCTTGGTTTTGTAAGTTGTGATTTATGTTCACAACGTTCTTTGCAAATACGAACCACAGTATTTGTTTCATATTTTGTACGTGTGCTAGCATGCTTTGTTTGTTGGGGATTGGTTGGCTCTGGCCATAGGTATCAAATTCAAAAAACCTTGTAATTCCTGGGAGTGTTCTGAGTCCTGTGACGTGAGCACTAACAAAAACCTCAGTGTTTGTCAAGTTCCTATCACCTTCATCATAGCCAGTCTCCTAGCACAGCTGAGATTTCCATGACTATTAATAACGGTTGCTCAGAAGTGTCTAATGAAGCAGAAAACCATCCTACAAAACCAGCAAAAAGACTCGTGGCACACCTTCATTGGCAGCTGGATTTGAATGGTTGTTGGAGATTAAAAAGACTGGCTTGCTTGGAGGTGACTGCTCCAGACAAGGAGGCTAAGGGATATTGGCAATAGGGGTAGCGTAGTGCAAGAAGTGCTTGTACATTACTACTGCCTGTGTTGTGGCTGTTTTCTGAGAAAAGAGACATGTCCGTTGCTTTAATAGTTCTACCATTTGTGTGCAATAGAGGTTTCAACGGAGTTTGAACACCTGGACTTGGATGTGACATAAAAACACATTGTTTCCTCTAGGTGTGGGACCTTCACCAGTCAATAAAGCATTGTAATGTGGGTATTCACGAGACATACCCTCCAGGCTCTATCGGGGTTATTTCAAAAAATAACAGTTGGATAACAAAGGATAACTGTCTTGCATTAATAACAGACAATACCACAGAACATGATACACAGGCAGAAAATATGAAATCAACATAAAAACTATTTCATATTTCTCAATATTTACCGCTTGGTCCCAATTCTGCCACCACTTGGAGGGTACAACTTTACACTTTGTAATTGAGGGCATAATTGAACCAATTTTCTATAATCTTCTATACATTCTCCAAACAAATCCTGAGCTACCCCAGAAATGCATTCACATTAAATGTCTCTAGGCTCCACTTTTAACACAGATCTTTTCATTCCACTTTTTAGTTTACAGTGGTGTTGTTAGGAAATATAAATGTTAATATTTCAATATAATGAGATATATGCAACTTTTTTCTTCTTGCAATGTCAACTTTCTTGAACTTATGAAAATCTGAAATTTTGTAATAACAAAAATTTGAAAGAAAAAAAGAATAGAAAAAGGCATGAGATAAGAAACTAATCTCCTACACATTGGTCCAGTGAAGAAAAGCATATCTCTTTTTTTTTTGCATTCTGAATACACATTTTAGATATTTAGATGGTGAAGTCAACAAGGTGCTTCAGCACATGCCTGAATCATGGCCTAGTCAGCTCACTCTGTGACATAAAATAATGTTTGATAATTTGCACAATGCTTGAAAGATAGCTAGTGATTTGTTATCCGTAAATCCAATGAACTTTTGACATATCCTGTTGCCTGGGTGAGGCAAGACATCCATTCAGTTACTAATGGGGGAAAGTTGAGGCATAGTATGATTTGTTTTACTGATGTAAATGTCGCACAGAACTATATTTTGTGAATGGATGATAGATCTAATGAAAGCACTATCCCTTAGCCACAATGCTGAAGTATTTTATCCTGAGTGAATTACTATAAGGAAACATTCTGAGGTGTTTAGGTACTCAAAAACACAGGTAGGGGCCAATAAAAATCCTTTTAAGCAACCACTAACACAGTTATGCACTAATATTTTAAAAATCTGGTTGGTCAACTAATTCTCTTTGAAGATGGCAGAAACCAAACCTTTTTTCCTCCAATACTAAAAAAAATAGTATATTCTGAGAATGCTGAATCATACAAGACACAAGTAAACAAAACTCTGGATTTTTTATTTTATTTTATTTTATTTTATTTTATTTTATTTTATTTTTTGTGGAGAAGATTAATATTGTAAAATTATAATTTAGCCTGGAAATCTGGCAATTTCAGTGAGGTGACAGTTGCTAAGGTTTCTCATGTCAGCCTAGAATTTTGGTTACAGGAGTAATGAGTAACTGTCTCTGAGTAGCTAATGCCCTTGTGACTGTGGGATGGTAAGACAGCCTTATATATCTTATTTAACCAAAGAATATGTAATTTAATCATGGCAAGATGCAAATTTCAGGTAGAAATAAAATACTTCTATTACTGAAAATGATTAGATGCTCATATTGCAGCAAAACATAAAAGATTTTACCTTTCTGGATATATAGCTGAAGAAAGAGAATAGGAGAAAGAAACAAAAATGTAAAAGAGAAGGATTAGAAAAAGCAAAAATCCACAACATTTATAGGTAAATCAGCTTTTTTTTTTTATTATTTTTTTTTTTTCTTTTGATAAAATGCAAAGCTAATCTCAATGTGGCAACTCCTTTCCCCAGGGCAGGCTGTAACCTAGAGGAACCACTGCAGTCACAAGCTCTGAAGTCATGCAGAGGCTTGAAATACTCAGTGATGCCATACTTTGTGACTGTGGCATACAATATTAGCCAAGGGGAGGGGCACTCAAGACACATACATTAGATAATGTTATTCAGATCCTAAACAGGACTTCATGTGGAACAGATTCATAAATGAGAGCTGGGAACAGGCACACATAGACACATCTGGCTGTAAGGCAACTTCTCTTTCATACCTTAGCTTGTCACTAGTATTAGGAAAATAGTATTCAGGAAAAATAACAGCAGCCTAGCCCAAACTTAAATACAGCTATTACACTAATACAAAACCAAACCAGTGCATAGTCAAGCTGCATGGAAGAAGAGTAGGATGATTTTCTTTGTCAGCAGCACCTGCATCTACCAGAAGGGCACTAACATTAACTATCCTCATGGCCAGATAGAGGATACATAATCTAAATCATCTGGAAGAAGAACATTACCTAATGAAGGGGTGGGACTCACTCCCCTTTGATCTGATTTCAAGCAAACCTTCCAATAAATGTGAGGGCTGTCTCCGCAGGCCTGCAGTCCAGCTCACACAGCCTCTCCTCAGAGAGCTGTTGCTGATGTATCTTACAAAGAGACATTTACAAGACATCTGAGTTACAAGAGCATCACGTTCAACTTCCAACGTATGTGAACCTCTAGTCCTACAGCCCAGGACATCCATCAATATCTTGAACCTCTTCCTCTGCATGTGTACACCCAGCCAGCTGAGCAAGAGATGTACAAACAACAAATGTTTTTAGATATTCAAGAGAGGCTGTCTGGATGGTCTAAAGTCTGGTTTCTAGCTTGACTCCAGAAAAGGCATTATTGAAATAACCCTTGAGATGACCCCTGTTGTCAAAAATCTAATAGGATTTGTAAAGTGCTATAGGATCATTCTAGAGGAAAGGTGCTGTAGAAATGTAAGGTATTAGTATTACTATAATAAGACAGGCTCCCCATGTCCCTTGACGATAATGCAGCTCACTGGTAGGGATAAACTATGGAGCCAACGTGAACCAGATTATTGCCTCATAAAATGGGACACCTGCCCTATTATCCCTTAAATAATAAGTACATAAAACAAATTTGACTGTAATAATAAAACATAATGGTGAAATATTTATGGGTAATTTTTCAATGCAGCATGCAAGGATTAAGCCATGCAATTTCTGTTGGCTTTTACAGGAGTTGCACTGTTAAATCCTCCCCATGAGGTCCAGCAGAAACTGATCTGTAATGTGTCTGCAAGTCTGTCTAGTGCGTGTTAAAATTAGATGGAGATTTTAAAATGTGATGAAAATACAGGTTCTCCCTTGCACTTAACCTCCAGTGATAGAAATGCATGATGTACTTCAAGTAATCCAGCCAAAAACATACTTATTAATAAGAAAAACACTCAAATCAGGTCCATACTTTCATAAGGGTGTGTGCAACTAATGCAGCTGTGCAGGTATTAACAAGTGCAAATGGTTAATTAAACCATCTTGCAAGCTTGCTTGCTGGCACTACTCTCAATCACAGCAATGACTAAAGACACACAATCAAAATGCACAAATGTGAATTGGTCTTAGATCTTATTTTTCAGATAAACAATACTAAGTTTGCTTAATATAAGCAGTACTGAGTCCTTAATATGACAAACTAACAAATATGAAGAATTACATAAGGGATACCATCAACTTACATTTTTTGCATCTCAGAATTTCTCACTTACCTCTCACATTTCCTAAATTCTTGTAACTGAAAAAGCTACAAGGAGAAAAAAAATCTCATTTTCTGATTGTTCATTTGGCAGAACACAGCAGATAAACAGGTCTCCTGATTTCTTTCTTACTGGTATTTCCATATTCATTTTCGTACTGTTCTGTGGGTTGATTTCTGTTAAAATATTAAAGAAAAAATATTTTTAAATAAGGAAAGACCTTTAAAAATATTGAAAAACAAAACAAAACAAAACAATCCTGTTAAAGGAGCTTCTGAGACAGCAGAAGCTCTAACCTGAAAGTACTTTCAATATACTTTATATTTTAAGTTGTCAGGGTCACATTCAGTTTTTGAAAAGCACTCACGTCTGGCTCCTGAGACAGAGCCTGATTTAGTCTTTTATAGGCACATAGTACATGCTCTAATTAACCCAACTTAATTTTTGAGAGCAATACCAATGTCTAAATAGCCACGATACAATATTTAGCAGATTATATTTCTTATTATCTTATAAGTTATTAGATAAAAATAAAGCATTTGATTTACAGCTTTCCTTAACATTGTCTTCTGAATA
This sequence comes from Oxyura jamaicensis, assembly GCF_011077185.1. Classification (NCBI taxonomy): domain Eukaryota; kingdom Metazoa; phylum Chordata; class Aves; order Anseriformes; family Anatidae; genus Oxyura; species Oxyura jamaicensis. The sequence goes on from NC_048912.1 coordinate 8,456,684, forward strand.
ATCAGACTATTTTGATTTGCCTTTTTTTAAAAAAAAGCAAGATAGGGTTATTTAAAGTCCAGTTCATTTGCTGGTTTCCTATCATTGGCTCTTTTCCAAGTAAAAGGAAATACCTACCGCTTTTCATATATGTATTTATGCTCTTGTGTAGTTGAGCTTTGGGTGGTATATATGCGAGCTGTACAGTCACAGACATCCAAAGTACTCTTCCCATAGCCCTAAGTTTCAGTCTGCATGTGTGTTCACTTGCATGATTACCATCACTGCCACCCCGCTTCTGCAGCAACTGCCTGCACCAATTATGTACGTTTTGGCATGTGTATTTTCAAATACACAGCTGTAACACAACGCTGATTTTATGCAGACAGAGCTGATATAGATATACACAACGTGCACGTGTGCATTTGCGTGAAAATCTATTCATGCCTTCCTTTCTTCGTTCACTACCTCACTGCTTGAAGAGTTTCTGTGTTTTCTCTTTGTATCATTCTGGCTCCTAGTACTAAAAGCCACATCCTGTTATGTTTGGTTGCTAGGTGGAGAAATGTTATCATGGGCTTCAGCAATAATTTATCCATAGAGCTAGAGGAGCTGTCATGTACTTCTGACAGTGAGCTGCAGCACTTTATCAGCTTGCCTGTAAATCAACCGTGTGTGGGTGAAGATGCCAGCAATGTTTGATCTCTCTCAGACACTCTAATAATCTGCTTTTGTCTGATTGATTCCTTCACATCACCAAGCACATTGCAACTGAGAGTGGAGTGCCCTCTGTTTATCTCCGTTGGTCATCTGCTGGAGGGCAACAGGGCAGAAAATGCTGTTCTCGCTGAGATGTAAGAGTTTTTTGGAATTAGGGGCTTTACATCATATCCTGGAGCAGGTTTAGTCCAGTAAATCAATGATAGCAGAATTGAATGCACCATAAATACCTCAAACCGTATCTCTTACAAGAATGTAAGAGTAATTCATAGAAACAGGAAAGGTAACTTTGCTGGAAAGAATTACGACCCCTACAAGCTCAAGACATGCAGGTCTTTTACGGCCTGTGTTTACATCTACCCTCTTGAACTTTGGGAAGAAATGCACTGCACGCTGGCATTTTGTTCCAGGCAGTTCAGAGATAATATTGAGTCAAGCAGGACGCTGTCAGAATTGATCACTGCCTCTCAATCCAAAGGCAACTTTTTCTAAATTTCTGTCAAATTCTGTTTTATGCAGGAAATGCCAATACACCGTGTCACGTTCTTCACCACGCTGAAGTTGAGCACAACGCCTGGTGTTGTGCAATGCCTTTCTGCCAAAAATATACATAAAAAGGATGCAATCTAACGAACAGTCGAAGCCCTCTAGGAGGAGGGAGAAGCATATGTCCATTCCAATAACCAAATGGGTTTCGGTTTGTGCATCATACTGTTCCCCCAGTTGAAAATCAAGAGCTTATTATCACTCAGAGGCTGGCAGCAACTCATTGTGCACTGACCTGGGATCAGCGGCAGACTTGGATTCCTGACCTCTGTGAAAGCTGAGGTCAGAAGATATTGTGGATGTGATTGACTAAATCCCATCAGGGGAAACGTTTGGTTGTAGCATCCCCTCTCTGGGTCATGGTGGGATGGCACAGGCAGCAGGATATTTGGGGAATGCACTAATTTCAACCCAGCATACTAAGGGGAAAGGACTGTGTTTCACAGAACCACTGAATGCTAAAAAAGGGTGAAAATTCACACTGCATAATGTATTTGTAATTGTGCTTAAGGCAATGAGAAAAGAAATTCATGAAATAAATCTGGCATACGGTGTAGTCCTTTGTGGATGCTGGAAGAGCAGTTACATCTTCTCCAGATTATTGCATTGGGTAGTAGTGCTTCAATTCAGAGTGGATCTACTTCATCTTGTTTGGCCCATCACAGGGATTTCCCCAAACTATTATGTAAATTGTTATGGAGACTGGCTTCGTGGTGAGAAGGCAGTCCCTTACTGCTCCCCAGCTGGCTGACCACATAAGCAACACCTTTTATATGTAGCAGAGGGGCCTGTACTGCTTCTCCACATTTAATAACCCTTGCAGTGAAAGCTAGACTTTCATTCACAAGAGACTTTTTTCACTGCACACATCATAAAAGCAAGTAAAGTGATAAAAGCAGGGAGACCTAAAGTTACAGCATGTAGCAAGGCGTATTTTCTATTCTTTCACCAAAAGGCATTATCAAATGACAATCAGTTTTACTGAGTATCACAAAACACAGTGTTGGTTTCCTCTAAGACCTGAAGCTGGCATCCTTTCATCAGTGTGATATGTGGAATATGATGTGCATACACAGACAGACTTACGTATACAGACAGATGTAACACCAGAGACCTCGTGGCTCCTATATGTATAGGATGCTAGAATGGCAGAGACAATTTATGAGGACTTTATATTCCAAACTGTATTCTGGTTGGGGTACAGCTATTCAACCTCATTTAAACCACTTACCTGTTAGTGATACATCTGTAATTCCCAAAGTTTGCTGGGAAACAGAGCCAGACCCTATCTACTAGCTTAAATCATCAGAAAAACACCAAAAGGCCCCAGTTCTGATTTTAGTTATGTTGATTTTGCAATCGCAGAAATGCATATAGTCTGTTCAGACTGGCTTTGGCGTAAGTAAGAACCAAAGTCTAAATCCTCAGTGATCTTAAACATAATCATTCTAAATTGCTCTTCAGCTTTATATTTCAAATTATTTAAAATAAGCCTGCTATTACGTTTCAAACACTACTCATTTCTACTATTACAATGCTACTTTTTTCAAGGGCTGACACTTTCCAAAGGAGATCTAAGAAAGAGAAAATGACAAAAAGGAAGAAGAGAACCTGAAAGAAGAAAATGGAGCATGCCTAAGAAAACTACACTTCCAATAACATCAAGCTATCCTCAAGGGACATGTATAAGTAGAAGATATTACATGGCTGAACAGTAAATATCACATTTCTTTTTACAAGCATGTTTCTGCATTTTATTATATCTTGACTGGCAGATCCATAAATTTTGAATATCCAGTCTAAGAAAGGGCAGACTCGAAATCTACAGGTTGCATTCATGGGTCTAAATGGTCAGTGGCATTTTGGTAGTACATAACTGATTGATTAATGAATGAACTATGCTGACATCCAGAAAATTTAATATGCATATTTCTGAGCAAGTGAAAGAAATTAATAAATACTTACCTACATCTAGGAATTTATTTCTAGGAAAAAAATTAGTAAAAGCTAATTTAGGTTAATTACCCCAGAACTGTTACTTAATTTCCAGGCTTCAGAGATCCACATTAAAGTCCTCTCTGAAATGGATTTTTGAGGGAAATAGTTCCAGAAAAGTGATTCCAATGAGCAGCTGTAGATTTGCTGCTCTCAGGTACTCCCCATGTACTCTAACATTGGTGACTGCCTGTAGGATCACAGGGAGGCAGAAGACTGACCAAGGACCACTTCAGCATGGCAACATGAAGGATTCAGCCCCCTCTGTGCTGAGCTCTTGTATTTACAGTGCTCATCATCACCCCGCTTCCTTCCTGCATCAATGCACCCTGCTTCCATCACCCTCTATAGCACGCAGTCCTTGGTGCTGTCTCTGTAGCTCTGCTGTGAAGTTCAGCACTCCTTTGGGAAAGATAAGGAATACTGAAGAGTAGTTGCCATCGGTGGCTGTATATATTCATGGCACTAAATAGCCCTAAGTGCTCTTCCTGCTGCCCAGTTTCCAAGTGCTTTGTGACATATACTTAGGGGTGTGTAAATAGATTCAGCCCCAGAAGCTAAAGAAAGAAACTACTTGGACAACTTTGGGTTATCTGACATCTTTATAAACTATTTTGCCGCTGCTGTCAGCCAGCAATATGTTATTTCCTGAAGTATAATCCCAATAAGTAGTATTTCTGGATCATCTACTGAAGTGTTGGCCAATGGTGAGTGATTGATTGAGGTTATGACATGACTTTTACAGACAGCACTTTCAGGGCTGATACAAACACATGGAGACTTGCTTGTAATTTTGTGGTAAAGAAAAACACTTGGAGATGGGAAGTGGAATTTCCGGCAGCTGGGGGACTTCGGTAACTTGACATTGGACTATTTTTCCCTGATGGTTGGAAGACAGGCCTGAGGAAACCTGACATAGTTTACAGTTACAATTAATATCATCCGTGTGTTAAAGGAAAAAAATCCCAAAACTAACTCATCGGTGTAATTGTGTTGGAAGATAAATTTGCTGTAAAAGTTTTGTTTTGCTCCAGCTAAGCATCCTTGTTCTTACAGGAACAATTTTCTCTCATACAAAATGCCAAGGTAAAGTAACCTTTGAGAATGTATTTATTTAGACCTGACCAAACTAGATCTACTTTGTTGTCTCATATTAAAATTGTAGTCAAAGGTTACATGTAGCCAGGAACACCCAGAGGATGACAAGTCTGGTGCAGGGACGGAAACTTCTTACTTTCCAAACCCTGTCTGCATTACCATTGTTTCCCTTTTCGGGGTAAATCAGAGACCTCCAAGTGAACAGCAAGACCCAGCTGTAAATTCCAGAGTCAATAACTTTCCATGTATTGTGCTTAGTATTTTACATTGCTGCTCTTAATGTGCTTGTAAAGAAAGGATTCAATTTTGAAGATTAAATTGAGGCTATTCTAGTAAAATCATATATTGGTTAGGCACTTAAGCATACTGTAAAGTATATGGTGTCTACAAGGCCTCTGAGAATGGGGCCAAAACTAGTACCGTGATGGAAGACCAGAAGTCCAGACAATGAGGAAACAATAAGGACATGAATGAGTCTTAAATCCTGCCCTTAAGAACCATATTCCTGTCTTTCATGCTCTCTGCCAGCTCAAGATCCTGTCCAAAACTATCCCTGACATTTTTTTTTTTTTTAGTTTTATAAATGAGAGAGGGCTTAAGTTCTTTTATTTATTATTATTATTTTAAACTTGATAACAGCATGCTCAGGCAGAGATGGGGATCCAGGTTTAACTTCCTCCCCCTGGAAAGTGCCATTAGGGCCAGTCAGTAAATGACTTGGAAAGAAAGGGTAGTTTTCATCATAGGTTTCATTTGACTAATAAAAGGGGAGATGGGAATGGAAGGTTGTTGAAAAAGAAATTGTGGTTTTCTTTCTATTCGGGGGAATGATTCCAAACAATTCTACATTTCACATTAAAGAGCCACTGAATAAAACACAGTTCTTGGAAGAGTGACCCAAACCCTCAGAAGGTCTTTTTCCAAGGTGTGTACACTGCTTGTGAAACTACTCCTAGGTTTCCTTCTGGTGTTATAAATCCCAAGTTTTTTTTTTTTATTTTTATTTTTTTATTTTTTTTTTCTCTGCAGAGTAGCACAACTTCAGCAGGAAAACCGGAAATTGTCCTTGTTCTGTGCAAAATAATGTAAAGTTTGAAGGAGGAGGATGTTCTTCCAGGGGGAAGCCCTGATGTATTTCAATCCCCTGTGTTAAAGCAGTTCAGCTCAGGTCTGCTGCTTGCTAGGCAAGTACTGTAAGGAGGAATTATTATGTAAAAGACACCTGCTTACCTCCTCCTATGATGTAATAGAGGGCATGTGCTGCTGGTGCATTTTCAAAGGGAGAACGTGGCAGTGTGAGATGCAAACATCTCCTGGAACTAGTCCCTCAAAGAGAGACCCGCTTACCAGAGGCCAGCGTCATGCTCGGGTGTGAGGTGGATATTGGCCTGCTCGCCCCTGTCAAAATGTACTTTTTTTTTTCTGCCTTGTATCAGTCTAGAATCAAACCCAAATGACAGGGTATGGAAAGAGACTGTGGTATACATGTGCTCAGCAGTGCGGGACTTACCAGGACTTTGACAGCTGAATTCCCCATTTATCTGGACAAGGGCTGCACAGTGCTGATTTTCAGGAGTGCAAAGTATTTACAACTGACATATCTCAGCAGATCAAAGGAAGCTGTTACTGCTTAGCATTTCTGGCCTGTAATCTGCATTAATGTCTGTGCTCTTTCCAGATTTATCTTAAATGTTAATGAAAACACTGAATTTGCCCCAAAGCACTAGAAATCTGGAGAAGAAAGTGTGGGATGAAAGTTTCCAGCAATATCACTAGATCTCTTAATGCGGATACGAGACAGGCAGGTGGTGGGTTACAAACCATAATGAACTGACACCTTTTCTTCACAGAAGGTGTCACAAAGGTACACCAAAGTGCTGCAGCTGAAACTATTTTAGATTGTAAAAGTGTAAATGAACTGGCAAACCTTACAGCTGGGTGGATGCTACAGAAAGTGTTTATTTTTTAATGGGCAAGTATGAAGGTCTTGCCGCCCTTGCTTCTGCCATTAGCAGGTCACCCACCCGAACACACAAGGCAAGGCCAAGCCACCCCAACAGGCGAGCCCGGCCCTGGCCACGGTGCCCACTGCCCTCTCCCTCCCTGCTAGCACTTGCTGTGGTACAATGAGCACCGGGGTTGGGGTCTAACACACCAGCATGGTGTTAGACCTAGGAAAAATATCAAATATTCAAGTACCTGTTTCCGAGCATGGATTAAAAAAAAAAAAAAAGGAAAAAAAAATCAATTAAGGGACTCTAATGACAGGTATTCCACAAACAGGAATTAACACCTAATTTATCATTTCTCATTATTTGGTCAGCTTTTAACACACTTTTAACATAACAGAGAGGATATGCAAGGATTCAACATGTGAGTCTGAGACCACAGTGTAATGTAATGCAAGGCAGATGCATGGCAGCTTTTACTGATTCTTGAGATCTAGGTGTGCAAAATACGTCAGTGACAGACAAGGCATCAAGGACTGAGAAAAGAGAATTTATTTTCAGCAGGAGGCATTCTCAGTGAAAATGAAAGCTGTTCTAGATGTGGTATTAGAGATACAGAGAAACTGTAAATTGAGTATTTCGATACCTATCCACCCCTAATTTTAAGCAGTTTTAAAAAATGAAATAAAGAAAAATGAAGGAAAGCTCTTTTGTTGTATTCAGAACAATCAAACACCAGGGGACTGGATGGCTTAGGGAACTGTTAATGGGACAGAGAGTATTTCAAGGTCACTGGTTCAACTCCAGCTCAGGTTAGTAGTAATTGGAAGTTATTATTACTTGATGGCTGTTCAGTAGTTTAAGTGACATGGGTTGGTGGTCTTAATGTAACATCTACTGAACACCTGTCTATACCACACACACACAAATGGAGTTGTTACTCATGTCAATTTAGTACTTTTCATTGGGGATAAATTTAAAGATAAAACATAAAATAAATCAAAATAATTTACAAACAATCCATGTCACATTCTCTTTCAGATACGTCATCTGTACCTCAGAGATGACATTAACCTACAAAGACATTATATGGGTTAGGCACTACCCAAGAGACTTTCTCTTCTTTTTGGTACTATGAGGATCCTGGAGGCAACTGCACTAGAAATGCTTTATTATAAATCAAGGTTGGAACTTATAATGGTAATTAATTAATTAGATCTTACATTGGTCAGTCCAGTCACAGATATGCTAACCTTTTAAGTGCAAGGCAAAACTGCATTCATGGTCGTATGAAAGTATGAATGATTACTCTGTGATAATTCAGGGAAAACTGTTGTGCAGTGTGTTTGGGATTTATGGTAATTCAGCAATAACAACAGACATTAGGCTAAACAGTATGCTTTGAATTTTGTTCACTATGTTATCACAAAAATCTCAGATATAGATGTGTAGTCCATAAAACCTAAATAAAGGATTTCATTGATTCAGAAACACTTTTGATTCCCCCTGAAAATCTTTGTCTCTTTCTGGTTTTATGATTCTGCTTTTATAGATCGAACTTATTGAAACTTTGAACACATTCAAGCATATGTAAAGCCAAAAAAGTTACTCCCATATAATTTTAATTTGTATTAATCATGTACTAATTTATTTAATCAGAGTTACCGCTGAAAAAAAAAGATTTCTTTCTTCAAGATAGGGTTTTGAATGGACAGAGTATTTCACATCATCTACTGAAAACTCATTCAAGTGGGTAATGTTTACTATTCCCTTCACATAGAATTATTCCTCTCAGTATTAATCAGACAAATTTTCAAAGGTGTAGTCATGAAATTAGAATGTCTCCATGCCTATTCTAATATATGTTGCTCAGTAAACATATATCTTTAGATATACATTTATCAGGCAACTGAATTTTAGCAGAGTGACATAGTTGTATGCAGGAGTCCAGCAATCCAAACAGATATTTTCTTGATGGAGAACTCATTGCTATGCAACATATTTTTAGTTTTGTTTTTAACATGTTTTGGGTGAAAAAAAAACAAACTGGAGGTAGACTATTACAAGCTAGGTTTTGGATATGTCAATGACTCAGGGCTATAAATAAAAATATGAGGCACATTTTCACTGCATCTTGCATTACTTAGGTAAAAAGAAAACATCTTTGCAAAGTCATGACAAATAACACCGACCTAGTATCCCAACAACTATCAGTGAGAAAACTTCCCTCAGAGCACAGGAGTAAAGGGATCATTCACCAGTAATTGAAAAATTAGAAACTTTACGTGTCCAAGGGATAAGAACTCTGCTAAGACAATAACCCACATTCAAATCATAGGTGGAATAAATCCTGAATCCACATTAACAATATCTCCTGTGTTCTGCAATGTCCTATGCTTCTTGGTCTTAACACAGGTAGTTGGAAATTCATAGATTTCCATTTGTAGGATTTTCAAGTCAAATTTTTGACTTGAAAGAGTCTAAACTAATCCACAGGGTGGTATCACTAATACTAGTTTCTACCACATCAAACTTTTAAACAAGAGATTTGCATCTCATCTTCTGAATGCACATCTCAACCAGCTCTGGACCCCTCAAGACTACTGAAAAAACATGCATTCTTAACCCAGTAGAAAAGTCTTGTGTGGCCAGAGACATACTGCAATAACTACAAGTGAAACAACTCGGAAGGTATATTTATCAGTTTGAAAAAGAATAATATATATATATATATATATATATTTTTTTTCCTGCTTATGTACACAGCCCTTTTTTAGCAGTGAAGTCCTAGTGCAACCTGTAGGATCATTCATCAAGAGCTTGCAGGATCAAGGTCCAAAACCATTCCACTTTTGCAACACAGTCCTACATCATGCAGACATTTTTATCAAAACATATTTCTACTATTTATGTGTTTATAAATGCGTCACATGTTTTTATAACTTACATTTAACAATCAAATAGCTGATGCAACTGTTTTTTTTTTCCCCTTCACTCCTGCATTTTGAAATATTATTTCACTACTAATTTTCGTCCTCCTCTGCCTCCTCCTTTCTCTCTCACTTTTTATTTTTGTTGGTGACCACAACTGTAGTTTCAGTAAATAAAGCTAGTGCTTGATAATGTGGAACGGCCAGGAGCTTAACTCTGCCCTTGGAGATCGCTTACATCAAACCAGCGATCAAAAAGTGGTGCAGATAAAATTTGTCATCAGGGATTTCCTACAAAAGAATTACAGTGGAGAAATAGCCTGATCGATACTATGGATTTTCACTGCAGGGGCTGATAGTCCAATTGCTGTGAAACACTCACACAGATAAAAGGGCATGGCTGCCACTTTGTTACAGACTGCTGACTCAGCGCAAAGCCTGTCAGGTATTTATAGGCCAAAGTGATACAGAATTATCACCTTGCAGTGCCCAGCTCTTGTTAGTTCTAAGATTGCCTCCCTTTATGGGATTGCTAAATGCAGGTGAATGGAAAAATGATGGCTAACAGCTGTCAAAATGCAACAGAATGAAGTACTTAAATCTTTTTTTATCCATTAAAAGGGTAACAACCAAACATATATCATAGTGCAGACGCTGTAATGATATTTGGGGCCAGTAAACTAGGGGTTATAAACAACGTACATCTGATCAAAATGGTAAGGAAAATACAAAAGGGAAAAAAAAAGCAATAATAAAAATTCTTCTTGTTACTCTACAATATGTGGCCTGGCATTTACTTTGATGCTTTCTGCAGGGATACCTGAACTCCTCTTCAAGGCTCCTAGGACCGGGCTCACACCTCTATCGATGCTGGGATAATTTTATACCCCATATACTGCAGGGGAAACTACTTTAAGAAGTCATTGGGACGGCTCCAGGAACTCTACTTCATTGTTCTAAGCCAGTATTTTACACTCACAGCAAGATAAAATGCTGATAGATACCTAATATTAACCAACAGCATTAAAGGCTCATTGACTTCAAGGACCGTTTCACACACAGACACTTACAGGACCAGACCATGATGATGGCAAAAGAAATACACTCATCTTTTGTCCAACAGGTAGCATAAAGCATCTCTGTCCTGGTATACAGCACATGATTGACTGTTCTCAGCTGCAAGTTATTTCACTGCTGGTACTGGCCTGAACGCATTCCTTAGTAGCTGCAACTCTATAGGAGAAGACAATACCTTTCCTTCTATCACTCTGTATAGTACAGCATGTATTTATTTTTGGAGATCACGTACAATGAGTAATTGGTTTTGACTGCTTAAGGATATTTGGAAGATCATACTAAGTTGAAGAGCCCAGTAATACAAAAAGAGACAGGATGCTCGATTCAGAGGATCTGCACAGACTGCCATATCCATAGCCTCCCAGGTGTTTTTCATCCTTGAGTTGATGACTCCACAAGAGGTGTTTGCAGCTTAAAACCAGCGTGAGAAGTCATTTTAATGTATTTTTACATACACCTTCTTAGCAGGGACGGTACCAAAGTTGGGTGTTACTACCTATTATTTTTATACTGTAACAGTACCGAGAAGCATATATCAGGAGTCTGTTTTGTTAGGTAATGAATAACCTCATAGTCCATCTCCCAGATAACTTAGTTTCCTGTTAAATCATTTTTTTCCCTAACATTGCCTTGCAAAAACTTGACATCCTCAGAATATCACCTACTCTTCTATCACCACATTCATCATTTTGAGAATATTTCTTTTACTTGTAAAAACAAGATGGGTCTTAGTGTGCAAGCAAACTAAGGTTTACCCTTTTAATATTCTTGGAACATGAATAGATTTAAATAGATGCAGAGAAGTGAACACTATTTTGTGTGTGTGTGTGGGGAGGGATGAGGCATTTGATTTTTATAACTTGGGCCCATCTTCAGTTATACAAAGCTTCATGTTTGGCTAGATCAACACAGCCAAATTGTATTTGTTATTAAAGTAACACAAAGCCAGATCTTGCTTATTCCTAAAATAAGACTAGAGGAGCACAACGCCCAGCAAAAGCTGAAGAGTGACATGGAGAAAAATGAAACAAACTGGTTGGGAAACTGCATGTGGATTCTTCTCACCTGAAATGCTGTGATGTTAGAAATAAACGTCCTGAAAGTCACCATCCCTGGAGGTCTTTAAAAGACGTTTAGACGTAGAGCTTAGGGATATGGTTTAGTGGAAGATTTGTTAGCGTTAGGTCAGAGGTTGGACTCGGTGATCTTGGAGGTCTCTTCCAACCTAGACTATTCTGTGTGATTCTGTGTGTGAAAGACACCTAGGCATCTAGACACCCTCAGTTACTGATGGACATAGAAAGGTTCATGAAAGAAGGAGGAAGCACTGGACTGTATTTAGGACAGCTAAGATGAAGTATAGATATATCCATATCTCTTCTCATTCTCTGCCTTGAGAGGAAGCCTGAAAGGCTCTGTTAGGTGAGATGAGACATCCCAACTGCTTGGAAGAGGCTAATATATCCACCACAAATAGTGCTTTGAAGACCTAATTTTGTTGGCTTCTCCCCCATTAATACTGATTTTAAAACTATCTTAGGTGTTTTGGAGAAACACAAACAGGAGGATTAAAAGGCTGAATTTTTTAAATGTCTTGAGAAGGTCATGGCCAGGAGTAGCTGAAATTCAACAGAGTTTATGTACCTAATGCTTTAGACTTCATTTAATAGCAGAGCTTTAAACTCAGGGAAGAAATACTGCACAAAGACCAAGAACTATAATATCCAAAATAGCACAAAGAACCTGGATTTGCATATTTTGAGGAATTTTCAGTATATTTAACCATACAGTTAAATACAAAAGCAAAAGCTTTGTATTGAAAATGCACAAAGTTCAAATTAAAACATATATATATATATATAAATATATATATATATAATGGAAAGTATTAACTTAAATAACTATTTGATTTCCTGTAAAAAATGTTGCAGGTTTATAAATCAAAATCTTTCCTAACTAGATGAGAAGCCACACCTTTCTCCATGCTCCATAGGGAAATTACCGTAGTACTTGTCTGAACTGCCTGGTGCTGGTAGAATCATAGCTGCTCTCATCACAGCATTGTTGGATGGAAGTTTACTGTCACTAGCAATAAGCAGTAGATAAAAGGATGAGGGAGGGGGGATAAGAAAACAAAAGGGAAAAATAGAAGCTAAAAAATTCACCAGAGGTGAAAAAAAGGGAAAAAAAAGGAAGATATACATAAACTAGTTGTTTTTGTCTTTCTAGTTGCTATGATGTGCACAAAGGAAATAGACTGAATAAAATCACATCTCAGGAACACCAACATAAATTCCCCCTTGCTTTGACAAGTACGTAATTTTGTGCAGTGATGCTCTTCACGTCTGGAGAGTTATGAGGCAATTTCATTCCCATCTGACAAATTTACAAAGAAACATTAGAGAGAAGGGATTAGAAAAGCGAGAAATCTTTATAGACTTTTTCCTCAGGCTGTATTTTCCTTCCATCTTTTGGCTCTTCCTTGAGGAATATGTATGAGTGACTCATTCTCTATGAACGCCATAACTGAAACACTTAGCAGATAAGCATAACATGAAATGTGCTTTAAATCAACTAATTGTATTTACATTATCTGGGAGGGCTGATCCTGATTGGCTAAAGTTTGTAAAAATTTGCTATTGTGCATTTTCATGATAACAATTTAGAACTGGGCAAAAAAAAAAAAAAAAAAAAAAAAACAGCTAAAATGTTAGCTCCATAACTTTGCAGAAAAGTCAATGTTAGAAAAATAATTTGCACTTGCAAAGCACTGCTCAGCTTAGAGCTCTTATTGACCTTTTTGCCCTTATAATGGTCTAGTGAAGACCAACAGTATTTTTTTCATTTTACATGTTGGGAAACTGAGGTAGATTAAATGAGCTCCTATGGTCATGGTGAAAATAAACGTCACCAAAAAAAAAACACAAAAAACAAACAAACAAACAAAAAAAAAAAACAGGACATGAGGAAGCTAGGCTGAACTCACCCTTCTGTGTTGCAGAGAGCTGGTCCACTGACATCGAACTCTGCAGCTCCAGCGAACGTCTACTCCACACAAACCACTTGCTGGCACATGTCGATAGACTTTATTCTACCAAAAAACAAAAGCGATTGGAACAATGAAACCAGGAAAGAGCAAGATGTTGTTAACATCTTGCCAACATCCCTGAATGTCTTGCCAGGGAATTCCTTGGTTTTGTGGCTGCACCATAACAGCTTCGTACCACCAAAATAAAAAGGCTAGTTAAACCTTCTCTTCACTGACAGTAGACTATTCTGGGACATATTATTCTAGAAATCAGTTATAACAAGAAATGCTGTAAAGGCTTTGCTTTCTCCTACAAGATTAAAAAAATGAAGACAGTCATTGCTTGTTTTAGTTATACTGCTGAAGATATCTAAGCAAAGCTGGTATATGGTTACTACAGAATATCGTATTTTATGTTCTATGAGTAATTATCATATTTTTTTTTTCCTTTTTTTCCCTTCATTTTTTTAATATCAAAATTTTGACACCATTTGTTTATATTAAGTGATTATTGGTGTAACATCAAGGAACTAATAGCCTGGGCCCTGCTAGTCCAGATCTTTTGTTTCTGTGCAGTTTCGCATGGGTCCCTTTTTAAGGTCATTTCAAGTGCTGGATAATGGTACTTCCCTCCTCCTTTTATTAATGAAAATTATATGATGGTGCTTGGAAGTTCCAAAACATATTCCTTTCTTGGCACAAAGATGAAATATAATAAAATGCAGATGCTTTCTGATACAGAACACAGATGAAAATGTTTTATAACCACGACTTATGGAGCAGAGGAAAGCACAGGGGACACAGTTCCTAGGGCCCTGGTTGAAAGCCCCAAAGCAATCACTGCAATATCTGTAATATGACAGAAGAAAGTCGGGGGAGGGGTATTTATTATCTTTTTCATGGGACCCAGGTGGACCTCCTGGCAGCCATGTTTATGACTCAGGATCCATTTTAAAATAGTGAACCATAATAAATGGAAACTCAGATGTGTAACCATGCTAGATTTTAGCATGTTTCAAGTTTTATTGTCTCTGCATTTGCAATCATTTTTGCACAGAGCACACTATTTCTTGAAGATCTTTGACTATGTTGTTTCAATTTTTGTTTACTTCTCTTGACATGTCCCCTTCCACTCCTGATGTTTTAAAAATGGTGGAGACTGGATAAAAATTTCTGAGACTTTTCTTCCAGTTAAGGAGTTAAAGTAGGATTTGAAAGCATTACCTCCCTTTCTAATTAATAGATAGACAATAGAGGAAGCACTTCCTATGCAGTTCTTAGTTGGAAATGTTGGAAGCCAATGACCATCAGTGGTTCCTGAAAGTCTGCTTCCTCCAGATTTCCTAGGAGTCTTGGGAAAATAATTACAAGAAACAGGTGATTTTGGCTCTGTCTTTAAAAAGAGAGATTAATATTTTACTTCTTTGGACAAAATATTCTCTTTGTGTTTCAGATAGACATAGAAGCACAAATGTTTGCTATCCCCTGCCCTCGATGCACAGTTTAGATGCTCCTTTTCCCCAAACCAAATAAAAATTGGTCACATGTCCTTTAAACTTATGGAGAATTATCAGAATTACCAGAAGTCATTTTACAGTGGGACTGTCTCTTCAGTATTGGTTAAACACATTGAAAATGGATCCTGGATGTAAATATCCCCCCAAAAGAGGTGTATCTAAACCAAAGAGCTTGTATTTTTATCTGTGTGTAACTTTTCAGCAGTGCAAGGACATTTGTATAAAGGATTTTTGGTTCCAGTCTGTTGTTGTTAATAGAGAAGGAAGCTCTAAGCTCAGCTCAAGGTCTAAACTTCACATAGTTAAGCAATTGTTTAGATCACAGCTTATGTCTGGTTGTGCAGCCTGTTCAGATGTGATCCCAGGACTATGACTGCTTATCAGAATATTTTCTTTGTGCAAGAGAGAAAAATCTTATGAGAAAAGATATCATTACTAATATTTCTAAAGCTCTCTGACAAGAAGATGACCACAAGTACAGTTAGTTTCAAAATATTTTGGCATTTTTGTCTTCTGCCCAATCCAGAAATCACAGGTATGAAAAAAATACAAAAATGTAGTTAACATAAATGACATACTCATGTGAGTTTAAGGTCACTATTTATCCTAACCAAATTGGTTCTATTATAAGCAAGAAATAATTTTACTGACTCACTTCCCTGAGCACTTTCTCCAAAAACCTGAACAATTACAGTGACACCTGCTCTTGGTTCATAATGGAACCAAGAGCATGAAGATCTGGGCCAAAGGTGTGCAGCATTTAAGGGAACTGAGTCGTTGTTCTAAAGCTATGCTTAGGGGAGCATATAGCCACATTTTCCCACCTTTCCCTTTGTCTGCACTCAAAGACATGGAATGTGGTGTAGCCCTATATTTTCACTGTTTGGAGCAGTTTATGCTCCCGTTATTCTGCAGCTCACAATGTAAGACTTCACACTGGAGAGCTCTCCACTCAATTCTACAGAAGACATTCCAAAACAGGATAGTTCACACCTTAGTTTTCACAACAGTTTCAACAACTTCAAGAATTTCCTCTGAAAACATTTAAATCCCCTTCTAAATATTTTAGGTAGAGTTATCAAAAAGTGCATTTCTGTGGAGAACGTTTTTGTAAGTACTGCTATACTTAACAAGTCTGAATAATTCCTATGACTGCATCAGTTGAGTTGGCTGATAGCTGGGTGCATGCAAGATGTCTTAAATAGATACTTTAATATATAACTACCTTTTTCATTAGCACAAATGGGTGGCTTATCTTTTTGAAAACTTAATGCATACCTAGCTCTCTTTGAAAAAGGGTAGATTGAAATGAAGAGGTGAAAGTCTATTTTAAAAACACTTGAAAAGATGCAAGAAAATATATATATATATATATATTTCTTTTCTGTATGTGTGAGACATCTAAGCCTAACCAATTTCATTATAAAGGCAGTGGAAATCAAAAAATAATATTTGAATTATTTTGATCATGATAATCCCAATTGTTTTGAAAGTAAATTGTATTTGAAAGTCTCTCCACAATGTACTTACAAATTCATAGGAATGCCATTAAAATACAGCATTAATTAACATCCACTTTTATAAAGTGCTTCTAATATTGTGTAAACAAGCAAGAGTTGAAAAGCTTATTTTTAACTTGTATCTGCATATGTAGTGTGATCATAGTGAGTTACAAAAATATCCAAATAGCACTGGGAAATGAATTTTCACAGTTTGTTTCTGGTTGAAGACACACCAAAGTACCTGTCTTTAATTTGAGTAGCTGTGAACAAAAGGTACTTGCCAGCTTGCTTAGCATCGTATTTATATGCTCATGTCAGTTCAGCCATGGGTGGAATACTGATGTGTCAATATTTGTTAGCCAAAATGATAATAAGTAACTGACTTGAAATAACTTAAAACAATCAGAAGCAATTGTGCAGCAGTGTATCAGGTTAAATCTGACCATGCCATATTTTATTTCTTCAAAAATAAAGCCAATTGGAAGGCATACTATGTAGTTCACGTTCAACATAGGGGAATTTGCCACAGGACTCTGGACTCTGAGGCGAGACATGTTTAACCACCAGCTAGACTTCCACAGCCTGCATTAACATCACAGAGCGAGGGAGGGCTCAGGTAGAACTGTGTGGGGACAGACAAGCAAGATGTACGTCTCCAGCCTAGTTTTAATTTTAGAAGGGAGAAGCAACATCAAAATCCCTCAAACTTCTGATTTTTTATTTGAAGTCATAATGATTAGGAATTATTTAGGAGTTTCCTAAGTAAAGACACAAAACCAGTAAAAAGACATCTAATGATTAAGAATACGTGATGGTTAGTTATGTTCACATTGGTTTTACTGGTCACAGCTTGCTTTCAGTATCTGAAATCTAATCCATTATTTTCTGAAATAAATGTTATTCATTCTACTATCAAATTCATCTGGCGTTGGAAGAAAAGTATGTTGAAGGATTCAGGGAAAAACAAAGAAATGTAGAATGACTTAGAGAACAAAACTCCTTCCCCTCTCCTTTATCTTGTTATATATCATTTTTGAATTCAGCTCTCTAGTAATCCAGATGACTTCTTTGGGATTACATTCCATGTGTGCAGAGCTTGGCCTAGCATCACATTAGACACATAATCATTTTGTATACATCACCAGGTTAAAATTATTGAAAGAAAAACAAAATTTACCCTATGAGTATCACAAGATACTCTGCGTTTCATTACTCAGTAGTGGGAAGCAGTTGTACCTATTGGAATACATCCAGGAATGTCACAGAAACCTATTTGCCAAGATCCCGAACAGCATTGAATGTTGTTTTTTGGGTTCAGCTGAGTTCATGCAGGGGCTCTCAATATATGTCTCTGAAGCTCTCTAGATACAAGGGGGCCTCCCTATACTTCCCTCCTTGCACAGAAGTCACAATCACATCCTGAGTTTTATTGGTACAGAAAGGAAGGGAATACTGAAGGATCAAGATAGCTGGCATCCCAGACTTAAGGTCTTCAGTCCAGAAGACCAACACCAGCTCAAAGCTTTGCGCTGCAAAATAATTATCAATAGCAAGCATTAATAAATTACAAACAGCAGCAAACTGTTAGGTACTACAAGGACAAAACAGTTCATCACAGTGCATGATTCTTGAATCCTGTAACAGCAGGGGACTTATTAGGGGAATTTTTTACCCTTAAGACATATTTTGTTTTATAATTAACATTTATTTATTTATTTTACTTTTTTTTTTTTTTTTGTCCGTCCCCCTCCCCCCCCTTGTTCTTTAAGAAAATCCTTGAACTGGTCAATTACAATACTTTCCAGAAACAGTTATTCATGTCCACATACACCTATTACAGTGGTAATAGTAATAATGTGATGGCTGAGATGCTCCAAGGGTATAATAAATATGCAATTTGTATGTGAAGGCAATACTTTTTGTTAGATCAACTGATTATAAAGGAAGAAGAGAAACTTTCAGAAAGACACACCCTTCTTCAGACTTCAAATGTAATAGCCATCTTGGAGACACCATTATAAAAGCTTGATATGATGCTTTAAAGCAATGCTCATTCCTCACATCACTCCTTGGACTCCTTCAGAAGCTGCTAGTCTTCAGAAGCGATCCAGGAAATGTTAAAGTGCTCTGTACTTTTCAAAGGCTAAAAAAATCTTCCTGTTGCGAAAGAACAATAGAAAATGATTTTTCTTTTTTCTTTTTTTTTTTTTTTTTTTGGCTGAACACCTTCCAAGTTACATGTTTGGATGATTACCCTTCTCCATTTTAAAGGGTAATGTTTACTGAGCATTTACAAAGAAATAGCAGTCTGCTGAGAGCTAGGTTTACTTTCGTGAAATGTTCAAATAACTAGTATCAAGAAACATTCAAATAATTAATGTCAGGAAGAATGCCTCACAAATATATTGGAAGTTTAACATTTGTGAGTGGTCCCAAACAGTGTCTGAGATGTAGCGCAGGAATTTACAGATGGAAGGAAGAATGCTTAGCATTTCTCTGCTTTAGAGCAAGACTCGTCCCTACAGTAAGAAAATTCCTCTCAATTCTGTGTGGTTGTTCTTGACCCTACAGATTGCAAAGTGCAGGAGTGCATTAGTGCTGTTTTCCCCCATGCAGATTCCTGATGCTGAAAGTGTGACAGAAGCCATTTGGCAGCACCGTGTCACTGAAGAATATCTGTGTGCAGACAGAATCTCCTGTGCATTAGTTAAATCAGCTTTCAGTATCTTTTGTTTCACCAGGAAAGCACAAAATTTATTTACCCCCAGCTCATGTCCTAAACATGTCTGCTAGGAATGCTAGATGAACTGAAACCTTCAATGTGCTGAGGACAGTATAATCTATACATGAAATAGTCTGACCTTGAATTTTATATTCTTTGCCATCTCTCTAATATTTCTGCACCATATTTTCTTACCTCAAAGCCAGGGCAGAGTGCATGGCTGCCAGTTTAGACTTGTGGGTTTCTCACCAGTGGTCTTACTGTGGAACCTCTGGACAAGCCACTTGCTCTTCTCAACCCTCAGTTTATCTCACCTATTGGTGAGCATGCTAACACTTGCTTACTCCACAGAGGAGTCACAAAGTTAGTTCATATATAAAGAGATCCAAAAATGGGAAATATAAAAGAAATGCAAAACGATACCACGTTTCTCATTTAAAATGAGTGGGTGACAAATCGCTCATCAGATTGTACAATTTGGGTTGCTCTTACTTGCTTGCTAATTAACCAGTCTGACATTATGTTTCCTCCCTCTTGCATACACCCTGCCTCTGAACTAATCAGGGTTCAATGACAGCATCACTTATCCCAGGACACATTCCAATAATTAAGGTTTGGAGGACATCTTGCAAACTCCATCATATACCAATACGATTTTCTCTCCCTCTACTGCTGCGTATCTGACATGTGACAAGACAAAGCCCTGCTCTCATATACATAACAGCAGGATGCTTTCCCACCTTTTAATGGCTGACTGAATTTCTTCCCCAGCAACTCTGACAGTATGAAAGTGCACTGTAAAAATCACTGTGTCTCAAAAAGTGAAACCTCACAGTCTCTGGACTTAGGAACAAAAAAAGTGTGTTCTTATAAGCAGCATCTATTGCTAAAAACACTTACCTAGATTTTTTTAGTGCATCAATGTAGGATCCCATATAAGCTATGTTTTACTGCCTACACTCTTTTCCTTACCACTATATTGCTTCATTTGATTTCCATGAATAAAAGCCCATTTTGGCTTTGCATAGGAAAGGAAGCACAGGCAGGGGCATCTCATACTTGCTTGGAGAGGGTAGACAAGCCACTATGAATTCCTGCTACTTGATTTCTTTTTAAACCTTCTTATGCTGAAGCAACAAAAAATTGCATGCTGGGCTTTCCACTGCTGCATGCCCAGATTATCTTCAATAACACAAACAGAATGACTCTGCATTTCCCCACTTGTAACTGGCTACCTCTCTGGTTTTGTTAGCTCTGATTTAATTCAGTCTCATAAGCCAACTGAGTCAGATTGCCCCAGGTCTGTGGAGACCAAACTTTAGTATAAATTGGTCATTCCTTCCCCAGATGCCTTCTCCCCTTCGCTTTACCTGCTTATAGAAGCTGACTTGTGAGCCAACAAATAGTCAGAAGCATGAGCCCCTATCTAAGGTCAAAGTCTAAACTGAGCAAGAGCAGTTTGGTCCCAGGAGTAAAGTATGAAATTATAAAAAAAAGAACAAAGAAAAAACAACAAAATATCTGGATTCTATCTGCATAGGAAACTTCAGAAATGTAAATTATTTTACAGAAGAGATTTAAATTTGCAATTTTAGCTAATTGTACTTTGCTTTCCTGAGAGTATCAGTTTGAAAGCAGCTACAAATACCTTTCTCAGTGAAGCTTAAATGTCCCAGTGATCAACTCTCTGGAAAAGGAGATAGTGAGATCATTTATTTTCTCTTGGTGCATGATTCTGAAGCACTGCTTTCATCAGTACCAGAAATAACAGTGAAATTCTGGCTTTGATGCCATCAAAAGAGTATTTTGCCATTCTTTTGTCAAAGTATTCACAATTTTGACTGTAGTACAATTAAGTAAGATAACAGCCACCCCCTCAACAAAACAAAACAAACAGACAAAAGAACCCCACCCACCTAACTTTAGATCTAAGTTACTTTAGATCTAATAGTAAATAATCCAGAAATATTTTATGTTTTCTCTCCTTGCTTTTGCAGGACTGATTTCTGAGCATGTATTTCAGATTCTTAGCCAGTAATCCTATGCTGGTTCATAAAAATATAAGGATTTTCTTTACCTGTCTCATCTGAATGAGAATATTATAGGTCTTCCAACCTAAATGATTCTACAATTCTTGACAAAGTAAGCTTTATATCCATGTGAACTGGAAGAATACAAAAGTAGCCTAGCAGTGTATATGTCTATTTGCCATAGAAAGGATCAAATGTACCAACTTCTGACATGTAATATGGGTATATCAATAGGACTCGGTCAATAAGTGCCTTATGCTTACAAGAACAGAACGCATTCAAGCTGCTGAGTCACAAAATGAAGATAACTGAGTCAGTAGATTATTAATTTTGTGATCTATTATATATTCATGATACCTATAGTCTCAGAAATACTGCAGAAACATGCACAGACACAATCTTTGCCTTCAACTTCTTTTTGTAGTACCTACTGTTACAATATGTGGCATAATCAAATACTTATTATCTGGCAAAATAGGCATGAACAGCAGCATTATGATCACATCCTGTATGGTTACATTCTGCACAACTGTGTAGTGGTAAGCGTAAAAGATGTTGCCTTGCACCAAAATTCTATGCAGAGCATCTGCAAATGTCTGTGGAATTGGTAGAACTTTGTAAATGTTATATTGCAATGAGAGCAGTGCTTTACTTGGTAGGCTGCCACTACTTCCAACATTATATTTCATATTCTCACTGCAGAATTCAGGAAAAAGAATATTTCCTACACATAGAAAATCATTGTGAGGGACAGTTCTTTAGGTAGTATGAATCAACATACTATAATAGACTTATGCAATATTATGTTACATCTCATTTTATTATATCTATACAGCTTCCACCAGACACTTGAAATAAAATTGTAATTATACAAAATGCAAGATACAAAAAATAATAAAAAGATAATTTTGTGCCCCTAAGTTCTGCTAGTTTAATTTAACATGATAGGCAGAAGACTGGAGTAAGAAGCAGAGTTGTAGGAGCCTTAACAGAGCTCCCCAAAGACACAGACAACAGGAAATTAGCCGAGGTCTACTGGCATACCCAGCACTGCCGCAGCCCTGAGCACACCACTACTGGCTCGAGTCTGAATCTAGAATAATTTCTTCTTTGCTCTCTTTTGCGTTATCAGGTAGTTGCTTTTTTTGGTCCAAAAAATATGTTACAAAACCTTTGTTTCATATATAACTTTCAAGGGCACTTGCATAAAATGTACAAAAAGCACATTTTTGTTGATGGAATGGCCTTTTGCTAATGAGGTAATTAGTGATATTACAGCAGAAAAAAAGGGGGGGATTTCTTTCTCCTTTTCTCCCTTTTTGCAAACCCAGTGAAGTGGCAAATTTTGTCGCATTTGCTGTATGTGCACAATATTTCAACCAGCTCCACAAAGTAATGTGTTTTTTGAGTAGCTACTGTATTTGCTGAAACTAAGTTATAATAATTTGATGACTAGGAACAAGATTAATTCAATGAACTACGATTCTCATGACAATTGCAAAATACAGTAGGGGACAGAGCTAGTATGAATAGAAATGTTTAGGGCATCTTACTGCTTCATCAGTGAGAAGCCTGAGATGGAAAAATATCCAGCAAGGATATTAGGGGGTCATATCTCCTGAGATGCAGCAAGGTAATAAGTTAATTTCTCTATAAGAAAACCAGGAGCTGCAATGAAAACTATCATCAAAGGAAGCATGAATATATATACAAAAGAAGAATAAAAAAACAGTGAAAGATGTAATTACATTAAATTATAGCAACTGCCATGTAAAAGTACCAATGAAAGTAACAAAAAGAATTGTCATTTCCTTTAGAAATGATGTTTGATAATATCGCAGAGCCTTCACATCTCCTCACACATGGAGATGTGCCAGTTATCCAACATCTAAGAGGAAAACAAAGAGCCCCATTCCAGCCTCAGTTACAGCACAATTGGGAACAACGCTTGCCTTGTCAGTTAGGATGTGACAATCAAAACTAGAGCTCCTAACTGAATGATCTTTGAAGAAGAGGATTTTTTTCTTTTCTTTTCTATTAAAGAGCTATAGTATCTAGTGCAAAGAGACAATGACCTCTCTCATGTTCTCTCACGACATAAATAACCACTACCTCACAATATAAATAACCACCAGTAATACTAGAAAAAAATTATAAAATGGTTTGCAGATTAACATTTTCATAAGGTATATATACATTTATAAAACCCAAATTTAGAGCAAGTATGCGATAAGCTCAGAGGTTATGTAAAGGCCTATTATTCACTGAGGATAAAGAAGTATTTTTCAGCTGCATCTACCAGAGAATTGGGATTTGGAGATCTATAAATAGCTCCCTGAAGTTGTGGAAGGAGAGAACTATGGCAGAAAAAAATAACTAATTATCAAATGTAGAGATGGTAAGAAAAAAATCTGTTCTCAGTCAGAATGAAACCTCAGCTTTTTCTCCTGCCATTCTTTCATTAAAAGTTAAAATTTTTCATCAATCTTTCATTCTTTCAACCAAAAAATAAAATAATACTTTCCCCAGATGATATGTTAGCTAGGTGTTTTGGCACCTGTTGGGATGTGGGATGCCATGGTTCATGGTTCTCTGCTTTGCGGTTTTACAAAGACATAACGTATGAGATCATTCCATTTCTTCTTTTGGAATCATTTTCTGCAAATATATGAACTAAACAATGTATGATATGTTTCAGTTGGATACATAATTACAGGGCCATAGAGCTTTGCCCCAGCTCCATGGTCAGAGATATCCATCCATCTACAGCCTATCTGTTTGGTGGGTGATTACAGCATTCATCCTGGATGTGAGGAGTGCTATGTCTGCTCTTAATAAGACCTCATATGTTAGCCGGTATCTTACTTTGACCAGACAATACTGGAGATGAAAAACTTTTCTCAACAAACCTTAAAAACATTACATTCCTATCTGTCATGGTATTTGCTGAAGTCAGAACAGTGAGATCACATTTGGTGTACTGAGCACTTATCCAGACTGTTACGCAGTTGGTTATATTTACAAAGAAACAATAACTACGGAGTATGAAATATTTTTCAACATGAGGTTAAATGAAAGCTAGGATAAATCAATATAACTCACTTCAAATCAGAGCAATTGTGCCTGTTAATTCATGGCATGCTGCAGTGAGAATATGCTAACAACAGGATTAAGAGAGATGCCCATTCTTGTTCTGCTAGAGAAATAATGGACCCTCTAATTTACTGATTCAAAACCAGCTTATTTTACTTTAGAGAAGAATGCATTGGGTTGCACCTATCCACCAAATGTGAGAATATCTATTGTTAATTTACTTTTTATGTATTTTTATTGTAATGGCTGCTAGCAAAACTTAGGAAGAGTATACGGTCCCACACAAGCAGCTGTGAAAAGATCCCCTAGAATTCAGAAAAACTGCATTGTTAATAGACTACTCTTAGTGAAGAGAGAAAACACAGTGTCAATCATGCATGCTGACAGGGTGCAATTAACCCAGCATCAAATTGTAAAGAGATGGATGGGACCAGATGGTCCTGTTATCCTAACAAAGGATTATACAGCAAGTGTCCTTCGGAAGAAAGAGCGTTTTTTAACACAGACCTTTGGAACAAAAAAGAAATTATGTGAACTAAAGAGACATTACAGAACATAGAAACCAACAAATGATGTTTTAAATATGAATTCCAATAGTTAATTATGTGCTTTCAATATAAATATATATTAATTTTTGATCATACTGCTGTCTACTGAAATTTACCCAAGAAGGTCTCTCAAGATATCGACGTCAGACAGAATCACTTGAAACAAAGTCAGCAAGGAATAAGCGAAAACCATCGTTCTTGCTGTTCTTGAGAAAATGTTACATTGCTGATTTCCAGGATAAGGCAAAGGTTGGAAACAAACACAGAATGCTGCAGAAACTACCACAGAAGTGGGTAAATGTTAAAATATTAAATAATAATTGATGCTAAAATATAAAAATATATACTTGTATATATTGACATAATTATAGTAATACTTATGTTTCCTATATTTAAGGGAGATTTCTAGAGATTCCCTAAGAAAGATTTAAAGCTTTTTAGCCTAAAAAAACGTACAAAGGGGACTTACAAAAGAAGCAAGATACAATACAATCTGTAATCACCTATTAGATCCCTGAAGAAAATATGCTCCTCGGATTCCCTTACAGGTAACCTGTCTTCAGTCAACAGCATTGTGTTTTCTATTCTTAAAATAAATTAGAATAAAACAACAACAAACAAACATGAGGAAGCCACACAGTAGTGCCTCAAGTAACCAGTTACATATGGCAGATTTTTGAACCTATAGTTTAGACAAGCACGCCACCATTTCTTTATGTCTAAGAAACATAGAGTGCATCAGAGGTTAGAAACCAAACAGCTTCCTTCTTATTCCTGCACACGCTCAGAAAAAAAGCAAAGTCTCCAATCACTATGCAGGACTCCAAGTTTATACGATCTAACCTATTTAAAATATTAAAATATTTAATATTTAAATATTAAATATTCTTTCATTGAGATACGTCTTCCTTACTTTCACACCCAGGCATTGTTCTATTCCAGATGCACATGGATTTGCACACACAAAAACATATACACACACACACATATATGTATTTGTGTGTATGTGTGTGTGTATGTGTGTGTGTATATATATATAAAACATCAGGAAGCCCAACCCAGCAAGGGGAATACAAGCTTAACTATTGCTCCTGCAAGGCAGTGCAGGTGCTTCTTCTATAAGAAATTTTTCTTAGAGGTAGAGAGGGAAAATAAAATCTATTTTATCAGCTTAATGGAGTATAAAACAAATTGAGTTTTGGCAAGCTCATGCAAGATTCCTTTGTAGAAGGCAATGTCTCTGATCTGCCCTGCAGACACTTAGCCACCTCACAGCAAGTCCATTTCCCTTTATATCTGACCTGCTAGGAGGTGTGCTGCACTGTTTGAATTTTTCTGGCAGAGGTGCGATGGAGCTTGTATGATATTTCCCCGGGTTTTCTTGTTATGATTCTCCTCCTTTTCTAAATTCTACAAGATCTAGACTTGTGTTAGTATCTTCACATTGGCTTCCTTTTCCTTTCATGACATCACCTTGTACCAAGCCAAAGGAAATGTTTTACAGCATAGATCAACACAACCACAGCTAAAATTATGCGGTCTGAAGAATATCAGCTCTTTTCCAACTAAGGAAATTCTAGAAGATCTAATCAGCAGATAGAAGATAGCCAGAGAAAATGCACATCAGCATACCTTAACGAAAGTAAAATAAATCTTGAAACTTTAATATCCCCCTTTCTTGGGCCTAAATAGGCCCCTTTGGAAAACTATTTTATTGTTTCTCATTAAATTAGAATTGTGCTGAGATGCCACTATCTACCATTTCATATTATTATTAATGTAAAAAATAAAAATAAAAATCACTGCATATTCAGCATTTACCCAGTTAAAGTTAAAAGTAAAAAAAAATATCTGAATTGTGTTTTTACTTAATTCACGCTAATTTGAAAAAAAGGTTCTTTATTTTTTTTTCTGTTTGCATCTGCATTTAAAGATAGTAGTATTTTCTAATGATAATTAAGAACCTTTAATTTATTGGTTTATTATTTCTGTCCTACATTAACAGCTCTTACAGAAACAGCTCAGAGATACCACATATGTGAACGTGCTTAATTCCTCTCTCATTAACCTCAGAAACACACAGTAATTTCTAGCCAACTCAGACTACAAGTCACTGGATTTTCTTTGCTTTTGAAGCTGTTAGTAAAACTAGTAGCTTACAGTACAATTACATGTCCCAGGTCTGCTGCTCACTGAAATTTCAGCTTTCGTGACCCTGTTGTGTTTAGCAATTATTATTATAAAGAGTAGCTTGTCATGTATCATCATTTACATATTAGGGTATGTTCTATTAATGAATGTTAATATTTTTGTGTAGAGTTTGCTCAAGGCAGAATGCTTGAATTAGAAGCCACTGTATTTATGAAGAAAACAGAAAGCAACAGAAATATACATATTGATAAGATGCAATTCTCCCAGTATACATTGAATACTCTTCTTAATAATGCAATATTAGGAATCCATGTCCTAATTTGCCTGAAAACTTTTTATTTGCTGCTAAAACACAGCTACTGAAGATTTTCTTTTTATTTATTTTCTTATTTTACATTCCTTGAAGAGAGTGTGGGCACAAAGAAGAGATGGAGAAAGAGCAGAAAGCAATGATTTTTGTCCGATGGACAGTGGATCAAGCTGGGAGCAGGGAGAAGCTTGTATAGCTGCTGTTTTCCTCCTTGATAGAATCTGTCTTTTGGGATTCCACCTCTTCTTTCAGAATTCAGTGTTTCCTCTGGTCCATTATTTGGAAGAAACTTTACAAGATATGCATGCCTTTTCTTATCCCCTTTTTGGGCTGTTAGAGAACATTTCAACATCTGTAGCTTAAAGCATAACGGGACTGATCACACAAGTTCATTAGTGCCCAATCCACAGTTTTCAATGGCTGCATGCCATAGAATTTCTGCTTGAGCGACCTCGACAGGCAGCAGTGTAGTCATATGGAGTTTTTAATAAGTGTCAGAAAACCTGAAGCACTAACGTATCCCTAATGTTACTTTTTGGCATCGTTATCCACTAGAGATGAAAGAATGAAATTGAAATGTCTGTTTCCAGAAAAAAAAGAAGTCTCACCTGGGTTGAGTGTGAGGGAATGAATGGCTCAAGAAACCTGCATGAGGATTAGGTTAAATCCCTTCCAACTTGCTTGTTCAAATCCAGCAGGGGTCAATTGGAAATTATCACTATTTGACATCCACAAAGGCACACGTTTGGAAATAGGCTTTTTAGTTGCCTTTGGGGATGAGTTACCAATGAAATTAGTTGCTGGCTTCATGAAGAGGTGACTGCATTAGTGTTTATTATGTTTAGAATTGACACTGTGCCCTGTGCAACAGGACATGGGGAAACAGAGAGACTCTTTCTCTCAGCTTAAAGCGCAGAGGAAGAGACATGGGGCGGTATGGATCACAGACATTTGTGAGTGACTGATAACCAGATCTTTCATACATACAACAGGGAAGAAAATGTGGTGATCTCTATGAGTGAAACAAGCTGACAGCACATCTGAAAGAAAGCCTCTCCAGCATACATTCTGGGCATAAGTCAGCAAAGTTTAAGTCTCCAGATGCAGCCAACATTACAGAACATAAGTTTGTAGAAATAATTTAGTGAAAGGCCTCAGAGAAATTAGTTAGAGTAGGGAATAAATTATGTTGTAATTATTTTTTTGTTAGTCTAGTACACTAGTATACTAGCTGGTTTGTCTCTACTGAAGTCAAATAATAAGTGAGTAAAAAAAAAGACTAGATTTGACCCTAAATTATGTCTGGTATGTATTTACAAATACATTTTTAAACTATTATTAGTGTGATTTTCATGGCAAGTTTTTTTATATATATATAAGTTTTTAAAGACTACCCTAGCTGAAAGTTAATTTTTTAATGAACCTATGTCTTTGACCAAATGACTGTGATAATTGTAAAGTGTTTTTTTTTTTTTTTTTTTTTTTTTTTCTATTACGCTTCACTGAATAATTTGTATTAAGTTATGCTTTAAATCAGCATTTTCTCAAATTGAAGAACAAGTGATAGTAAAGTATATGGTGGATTATAATACTTGTAATTTGCATAAAAAAAATCAGTTTATCACTAGGGTTCTTTCTAGCAAGGATTTCTAAAACCAGTGGCTAGGAAATATTGTTGGTTTTCAGACCACACTTCATCTAATTATACCAAAGCATATCCACAGAATTGCAAGGGTTCATGGAGATAATCAAATCACAACCATTCAGAATGAGAGAGATGCTCAATGTGGAACTGCTGATACAGCAATTTAGCAGCAGTTTAGCAGCAAAAGAGTAAAGTTCTTCAATGGATGCCACTAGTTTAACAATTCTGAGTACAGAAAAGCATACAGAAATGGAAAAAACAAAAACAAAAGCTGACACATGCTCAAATCAGGATTTCAGGTTGTACTTTTTTTTTTTTTTTAATGCAGTTTTTTTCATATTTTCTTAGAGAAAAATAATTTCTGTGTGCCCAACATGAAGCAAGCATCATGAGTAGTTTCAGATGAGTGGGATTAATAGTGAACTAAACATTTCCTTTAAGAAAATATTAATGATCAGAAATGTACTTCTACAGGTATTTGTTCAATGCCTTCTACATTTCTTCACGTACAAGAACATAAAAGGGTTTTTATTCTCAAAATCAGACCATTATGGCCAAAGCCATTAAAAAGGTTCTAATTGATTCAAAAGAGTTTTTGCTGATTCTCATGGTTTAAGTACTACAGGTACTTTCTTTCACCTTTGTAATTGTTTCCTTTTGTTGTGGAGTGATAAAACAATTAAACAGATCATGGAGAAAATGGATCTATTTCCTATTCTTGTTATTGCATATGTGCTGCTACAAATTTGCTAAGAAACTTTACTGAAAATTTGGTCCTAAATTCTAAAAGCTGGCAAAGACAAACCACTGAGTTCTACTTAGAAGCTACCTGGAAGAGGTCCTAATGGCAATCCTTAGTGATTTTTGTTGTAGAAAGCACGGCACAAAGCTTATTTCATTCCTGTATTCTTCCTCTTTTTAAAATAATAATAATAATAAATTATTAAACATGACTACCCTTTAAATAACAATACTACTATTTCCCTTGTTAACTTCCAATTCTGTATGGACCAGAGTCCTACATCAGAATTAGAAATCTGGTAGTGTACACATACATTAAGCACTAGGATTTACAGCGTCAGTGTTACCTTACCCTGAGCACAATTAAAACCCATCAGAATAAAAACCCTGTGTGCACAGTACCCCGCTGCAGAACTATGAGCCCTCGTGATGCGAGGGGCAGAGCCTCCAGCACCCACCTAACTCCACGCAGGCTGCTAGGAGCAATGGGCAGCCCAGCTTGGCAGAAATACTGCTGCAGGCCTGTAGACCAGCAGAAATGTTCTGCCCCTGCTTGCCCCAGGTCGCCTTGTGGTGTGGATCTTCAGCTTGGGCACATGGCTGAGCAGCCCTGCAGTATCCATTGCAGGTTTGGGGCTGATTGAGGTATTTCTGCCTCGGCTGTCTCTGTGCTTTGCTCCTCTGGTGGAGAAGTTTGTGCCAAGATTCTTGGGGTTTCTTAGATAGATAGTGTTTTGAATTTGGGTGCTTAACTGGGAACAGTTTAAAGAGATCTGATTTTGAGAGGGAGAGCATTAAATGTTTCCTGAAATTAAATCCTTGTAATGGGTCCCAAGGTGATTGTTCCAAATTGGGAACATCCAGAATTGCTAATCCCTTTGGAAATCTGAGTCCACAGGGACTTGCACAAAAAAACATGTGGCAGGATTTGCATTCAAATATCCCCTGGGCTTAGGCTACTGTGGATAATAGTGGAGCATCACCTACAATGCTAGGGCCTAAATCAAAAAAGTAGACAACATGTAAGAGTTGCACTAAGACAATCAGTATAAACATAACCAGCAAGGAGTTTTATAAAGAAGTGATATATATATATATTTTTTTTAACATGTATTGGATTTTTTTTAACCAGAATTCCATTGAAATTGATTAAATCTTTTCCTCTCCCTACAAAGACATGCATTGTTATTGCTATTTTATGTGGTAGATGAGCTAGATGGAACAATTCCCACATGATATTTTGAAATGTATCTTTTGCTTCTCCTGGTGTTTTTTATTGGTCCTAAACTTAATGTTTCATTTACACAGGTTTCTTACATCAGTGGCATATAAGCAACCTGTGGCCAAAGATGTGTCAGAAGTACACATCATGACTTTTTTCTCCCTCTATTACTTTACCTTAAACTTTATTAAATCCTGGATACATCAGTCAGTCCTGGTGTAACTTTACCTAAGCTCAGACTCGCACACTGCTTATTTTCCAGTACTAAACTCAAAAGTTTTGATGGTGCAAGTGGTTGTTTGCCAACTCCTGCTTTCAAATACATTGAAGACGATGCTGCTCATGTGTATGTAAGAGCAAAATTCGGGCCTCTAACATCTGATTTGTACAGCTGCAAAGAACAAGTAAGAAACTCCACAGATTGGGGTTAAAGTGGGTACCGCATTGAGCGTTGTCAATAGGTTTCTTGTTGCTACGGAAACTATTTCCTTGGTAGCTGCATGTTTGCCACATCTTACTAAATTGGTGTCAATCTCAAGCAAAGAACAATGTGTTGTGGCATCAAAAGAAATAAAAACCCAAATAGGCTTAAAGTTTATTAAATAATAATTAAAAAAAAAAATCTGAAATCACGAGGCAATAACCTACTGAAAAGCACTGACTGTGAAAGAGTCGCTAGCTGCCCATATGGGTAAATGCATCTATTCTATACAGTAAATAAAAATCTTTTACCTTCTAAAAATCAGAAAGGTTTTTTTTTTTTTTTTTTTTTTTTTTAAGAATTTACTTTGTAGCTTGAAAATATCAGGTGCTGCACTCATCTGGCAGCTAGTTTTGTGTAGAGGAATAGAAAGGGTTCTATGGCATTATTTTGCTTCCTATTGACACAAATGATAAATGATGTTTTTGCTATGTAACATTAAACTATATGGTAATTTACAATCTTACAGCAGGTAAAACAGGTTATAAGAGCAGTCACAGGCACCCCAAAGTATGAAAATGCACTTGTGCATAATTATCAGAACAGTTTGTGAGCAAATGATTGCGTATGCCAATTTTTGTATCCCACTATACTTTCTCTCCCCTCTGCTTTTCAGGTATGCATTTATTAGCAGCGACAAGAATTTTCTGGGGCAGAATTTTTTAAAGTGGGAGGTTTCAAATATTCCAGTTTAAAGGCCATGCTACTCAATATATAGTGTTAACTGTGGTATCTATCTCCACATTAGACTCTGAGCCAACCGAATCGTGTCTATATGATTATGAAATAAATTCAATGAATGAGGCTGAAGAATAAGATCAATTTTACAAGATGAACCACACAGGAATACCGACATTGTTTCTATAGCTACTCACAGACTTACTATAGTTCTATAAAAACAGAAAACAAAACAAAACAAAAAAAGCCCAAACAGTGGTTCAATATTTGTGCTTTTTCCCAAATGACCCGATAAGCCATTATTTTGTCCCTCTCAAGCTGTCTTCTCTGGAATCAACATACCCAGACTATGGAAAATAGCATTTTTTGCAACATTTTTACCACATTATAATTCATATGAAAAGGAGAGGCAGTGAACACTTTTCTACACAGAATAACTGAAACCTGGAATAAGAAAACAACAGAAGGAAAGCATCAGAAAGCAGAGACTTCTCCAGAAGTGAGCTGCTGAAAGGGAACCTGTGCAAGGAAAATGAGAGATGCCACAAGAAAAGCCTTCTCTTTTTTAGCTCCTTAGCTAGGCATTAGTACTAACATTAATTAGTTGTATATCCTAAAATTCCGAACGCTAAAGATCCCCAAATTATATGGAAATAGACATCAGAGCAAGAAACTCAAGAAAAAATGAATGCACTGAAAATAAACAGAAATGATATGGACATTTCTGCTATATAGATCATTTAGTTACCAGTATAATTTGTTTCCTTTAAAGCATTTTCTTAATAGTATTTACGCTTTTTGTACATACCGTCTGTAAACTCCAATAAAATATTTTTCCTCTTCAAAAAGTGCCATAAGCATGAGATGTTACAAGCATGTAGAAAAGAGAAGAAATAATGGAAATTAGACAACAGGTGATCCATGAAAAAATAGTTTGATCTGTAACAGCCCTATTTCACAATGTATTGCAGTTTCGAAATCAGACACAGCAGAAGAATTCATACCATTTCTGATGCTTTTCTTGGAAAAGGGCAAGCACTGGCAAAGCTATCTAAAGTCAGGTCTCCTCAATCTACCTGGTTTTGCTAGCTTCAGTGGATATTTCCCAGGTTTCACGAAGCACTGCAGAGAAAACCCAACTTAAACTCCATGATCTCAGACATCCCGTAAGTGAGAAGATTCACTCAATCAGACGATTGCAAAGTACATAATGATCCTAACTTCCATGCCCCCATGTAAGAAAATCATGACAACATTTTTTGAGATGGTGCAATCACTTGGACCTAGGAGATGCATCTCCTGAAGGTATTA
This sequence comes from Oxyura jamaicensis, assembly GCF_011077185.1. NCBI lineage: Eukaryota > Metazoa > Chordata > Aves > Anseriformes > Anatidae > Oxyura > Oxyura jamaicensis. The sequence continues at coordinate 8,489,957 of NC_048912.1, forward strand.
CTAAGATAAATGACAACAAAGGCTATATTTCTTTCAGTTTTCAGAGAGTTTAAGAAAACAACCTCCTTATCAGTAATGGATGTAAATATGGTCTGACCAACATTTGATCCCACCTTTATTTTCAGTAAGGTGAGGAAAGAAATCCAAGCAGGACAGGAAATTGAAAAAGAAACAATACAGGAGAAAAATGTACTTATACATGTTTAATTAGGTTCAGAACAAAGAAGCAATGAGCAGAAGCTGGCTAGGATTCGCAGGTAGATGAAGTAGAGAGCACACAGCTGTTTCAACTTATACTTATCCAGACCACCTCTACACAACAGGAACTCTCTTTACAGAATTAGAGAGGTTTGATGATGGGATGCAAAGTCACAGGAAAACAGAGATGTGCTTTGCCATATGGGAACAGTTTCTCATAACACTTCTTTTGCAGTAGAAAGAGGATGGATGTGGAATGTAACTGAGCTAGCAGGACCACTGTTTCCTAAAACAGCCCTTCTTTATGTAAGAGCACTTTTGACCTGTAGGAACTGCTCTGGGAATGAGGTCGTGTGAGTTATAAGTTTGAATGAACTTCTGTATATAATTGACAGCGTTCTCAGTACAACGGAACTAAAACACAGAAAACCACAACAATTCATCTCCTGGTAACATCGTCTTTCAGATTTTTTTTTTTTTTTTTTTTCTAGGCATGTTTTAACATCTGAAATTACTGTGGCATGCTAGAAGCTACCACCTTTATCTGCATCTTAAGGAAGAGGTCAGGTGCATTTCACTTAATTAGATGTAGCTGATTTATTAATAGGCACATTTAACAACAGACAGTTGTTTTGCATATTTGAACACTGTGGCTGCATTAAGAATAATGAAATTTTGCTGTGTTTAAAGGTGGTGCATTTTTCAAATGCTTCTGTTCAATTTGTATTCCTGGTGTTTTTGTGAATTTGAATTTTACCTTCAAAACTGGTTTGCTCCACAGCAGCAAATGTATCCTGGTCCCTCTGCTACTAAGTTAACAGTCTGCTACTTAATATTGGAGATCAGAAGTACAATGAGATGTGGGAAATAAAAAGTGCATCAGAGGACTTTAATGGGGACATCAAGCTTAGTATCTATCTACACCCTTTCTTCAGAAACTGCAGGCAAGACAATTTATTGGAGTGGACATAAGTTTTATGTTTAATTATCTAAAGCATGGATTCTTCAGCATGATAGTTCTCCATTGCTTGCCATCTAGAGAGGCAGCACACAAAATCTCTATGTAATACATCATCTGGCACCTGAACCAAAGGTTATACCATGAACAACGAAGTCAAGAACACCATGCAGAGGTCTCAGACGACAGACCCTAACAAAAAGACTTCACACAAGGCCAACACTAATAGGAAACTGCTAAATGTTCATTAAGCCATTCTGCAATAGCCATATTTTAGCAACTGCAAAATCAACTACACAGAAGATCAAATAATGAAAAATTATTTCCTGGCACAGGTTCCTTCTGACACTTTATTTCCTTACAGTCTAGAAAGTACAGGGACACAACAAGTTTCCTGCAACTTCAAAATAAAAGCATTGCAGATAGCTGGTAGAACAAGTGGAGTATCACACTGGCATTTTGGCATCATTGGCAGCCTTCCTTGATTATTGACACCACCGCTCCTGTAACGGCCTGCAGAGCTGCAGCCAGCATCTCTAGTATTTGTCACTGTCACTTCACAAGTGCTCGGCATTGTTCAGGAAATTGTATGTGTAAAGCAAAACTGCCTGCGACCAACTTCGACAAGGGAGCGGGGATGTGAGGGTGCTTGAAACTGAAACAGAGGTTTTATGTGTCCTATTATGTGCCCCAGCAAGAGCCATAAATAATTGTGACAAGGATTTTTTTTTTTTTTGTTACATGTGAAAGTCCTTGACTGTGCCTCCTGCTTCAGCTCCCCCCTCTCTCATGCACTACAGCTGCCAAGCTGCATGATGATAGATGGCACTATGCAGCAAATGACAGCCGGATAGATTTTTTAGTTTGTGCTTTAGAGAGAATCAGATATGCTGTATAAAGCAATAAAAAAGCATACTCACAAGGTGGGTTAAAAATAGCTAACATAGCAGTAGATGAGTTTGCTGTTTATCAAAAAGTTAAACCTTTACATGTAAAAAAAAAAAATACAAAAAAAAATTTACATGTAAAAAGTTAAACCTTTACATGTAAAGTCCGGGTTTTAATTTTTTAAAAATCCTAACAAGAAGTAATCTTAAGCAGACAAACCTATGGAGGTTATTATTTTCTTCCTCCTCTTTTTAATGGAGAATACAGTAGAAGCCTGGACGTATGAGATATGTTTGAAAACTTGGCTCTCAAATCGGGTCTTGAAACATGAGCCCAGACTCCCTGTAAACTTTGAGTCATCAGGTCACTAAATTCAACAAGCTCTGTACTATGAAATTTAAACAAGATTGAGCTCTGATATTGTAGCAAATTATTTTTATCCTTGATAGATCTTGTCTGATCAAAAACATACCTCGACTTTACTGGTTCTACATGCTAAAATGAAGCAATTTTGTAGTGATAGGGCAGACAGCATTTAGGAAAGTGAGAATTCAGGTGTGTCAGAATACTCAAAATATTTGCAGAATATGTATTACAAAGACATGGGTGGCATCACAATTGCACAGAAAAGCTAGAAGAAAAAGTGTGTGCAAATACTTCTGTTTAATACACTGGTAAAACCTGACAATGACATATACATAAGGCAGTAGCTTTTCCTCATGCTTAATATTTTTTAGTAAATTGAATACAATGTTCTGCTACATGCAGTGAAGAACAGGATGTTCCCATGAAATGTACACTGTGCACATCTGAGATGTGCAAACTTGGAAGTTGTGCTGTCCTTTCCACTGGATGTTAACTTTACTTGTTTTCCTCCGTGCTTACTATTGATCTGGATTCTGTGTAACAAATGGCCTGGTTTCCCAGCCACCTTGGAAATGTCATGCAGGAGTCAACAAAAATACTTAGTGTATGTTTTATAAAGAATTACAGCTGGCTCTGAATTACTCTGGCTTTCATCTCTGTAAACCCAGTCTGGTTGCTCTCTGTATCGATGGATGAGCAGAAGTACCAGGAAATGATTCAATGAGCCAGTGAGTTTCCCAGTTCATGGACATGACAGCCTGAGACATACTTATTCACTCTGCTTCTATCTCCTCATACACTATACTTGAAGCTGCCATGTAATTTAAGAGTACTCAGTATATCAGATCTCAACTATTTTTCCCCCCTGATTTCTGATGAATCATGTTAGGAAAGCTGTGGTTTTAACGCTGGAGGATGTGACATAATGCAAAACAGCACAAGAGGTATATTAAAAAAATATGTCTGTCAGACTTTATATTACTAGTAGGGGATAATTTGAATTATATGCCCATAATTCAAATTTGGGGATAATTCAACACCCAAACAGATACATTTCTAGCTGTATCCAGTCATCCAATATAATACTGGCTGTTGTTTATTACTTACTAGCATGTTATAGCATCACCTCCCTGTGCTATGCTTAGGGGACAGTTTACATTTCCATAATAAAATCCATTTTCTATAGGTTTATAACTCAGTTTACAATTCAAAAGGCTGCTGCCCAGCATATGAATTTTAGTTCAAGTCCTATTGTTTTGATGAAAAAGAACTTTAAATGAAGCTGATTTATTTAAAACTAATTAATCCACCTAATGGAAAAGTTTTAAAGTACATCATATTTCCCATCCCGAGGAGCTGTAGCACCTCCTAGCTATTCACTAGAAAGGGACTTATTATAGTTCCTTTTACAAGAACCTGATGGATTTAGGACCAAATGGAACTACTTAAATAAGCAGACGTTCCGGCATTGCTATATTTAGGGAGAAGTCAGAACAGTCATAAAGCACAGTGCTTTAAAACTGAAAGGGAACGTTTCTGATGGGTTGTGATAGCAGTTACACGCAGCTGCACAGCTCAGCATCTCGGCATGCCTACCGCCGTACTGCCCCGTCCCTATACTGCCCAGGAGGGTCTCATGTTGCGTGCATGGGTACTAAATTCAACGAGGGATTGAATCACAGGAGGAATAAAGGTTCCCCTTGACTTTAGTGTTGGTGTCTCCCTAGGTCAGGCATTGAAAATCTGGGAAGTCTAGAGCAGAGGAATATGTTATTGTTAAGAACAAAACCTTAAATACCTAGCAGTCAGGGAGAGGCAATGCTGAACACTGTCCTCCCTCCCAGTCAGCTGTCAGATCGAACACCTACTTCCATAGATGTCTCTAGTATTTTTCTGCTGCAATATTATCTACTTACACATTACAGTACGCTCACTACACAGTTAGGAGGATATGGATTAACTTTTTATTTTCCAAACACTTTTCATTTTCTCAAGATTTCTGACTGAGGCAGGAACAAGCAGTCCTAACAAAAGCTGAAGGAACTGCCAGGGATCTGATCAGAGATCAGCCTGATTTAATGCTTGCCCACCAGCAACAATGAACTGAAGATTGAATTCATGTTCCTGCTCAGCAGAAGAAGAGCTTCTCCCAATTTCCCAAAGGCATCTCTTTCATTTGCTGAAATACCCTAAAATAACAAAATATTCTCAGCCACATAAGCAGAAAATTACAGAACTATTGCTTCACACTGACCCCCTTTCTACCTGTGCCCAAGAAGCTGTTACATGAGCTGAAGTAGTTATGAGTGTTAAGCCAGGAAACAAAAAGCCTAAGCATTTTCACCACAGTAAGATATATGGTCTAGTTCACACGTGAGAAAATCTGAAAGTTGTATCTGATATCTGTTCACCAGACCATATAATCATGCTTGCTGTTTTTTCTGATTAGATCTGGAAAAATAATTATTTTAAATCCATTAGAAAATTGAATAGAAAACCATTACTATTGCCAAAGATAGAGCTACACTAACTCTTAAAGGTAGACGTCCCTACCTCTGGTTGCAACAACAGCTCTAACCTTCCCATGCCCCAGCTTTTGCCCGTCTCAGTCAGACCTCCACAGCATCAGCAGCAGTGCCAAGTGGCTGGGAGGCTGCAGGGGTACATGAGCAGCCATCAGCTGCTGGAAGATGATGGAAATGCAGTGTTTGTATTCCTCATGCTGGGCTATGCCTCTCCTGGAGCCCCAGTCAGAAAGAAGGAGGCAAGGGTGGCTCATTCCCAGCCAAACTAAGGAGCTTTTTGCTCTGCAGTGCTCAGCCAGAGCAAGGGCTAGCAAGCAGGCTTGTGAGTTTGGATGCACCTTTGGAATATTATCTTAAACCATGTTTTGATTATTACAGGGTTTGTGATCTCAGTCTTCCTGACCAGGGTTCATTTTAAACAGCCATCACAAATTTTGCACAGGTTGATACATGTGTCTCTAATCATCAGAGCCAAACTATGGTTGCACCTCATAAACATTGTCTTTCTTGGAAGAAAATGTTTTCTTTCAGGTCAAACTGAATCATTGGGCAAGCAAGGAGGAAAGGGGGAGTTTATTATGCATGTCTAGTCTGTCCAAGAAAAGACAGGATTAACAGCTAATTTCCTGCCATTATATTTCAGCCCCAAAGAAAGCTTTTTCAAAGAAATGACTTGCATCTCAAAATGACTTAACATCTGCAACAAACAAAGATGGGAAACTCACCAGGACACGGCCTGAATTTAAACTCCTCCTTTGAAACTCTTTCTAGTGTGACAGTATGAAGTTGTTGTAACATGTTACAAGGACCATAAAAGAGCAAACATTGTCTGGTGTGGACCTGAGGCCAGTGCCATCTGCTAAGAGCAAAGCCCTCAGATCCTGGAGGGTTGCAGGGATGTGCTCCGCTGTCAGAAGTGGTGAAGTTCGGAGTCAACTGCTCCAGTTCCATGATCCAATGTGTCTCAGATCTCTTCTGATTGCATTTTAAAGGACTATGGAAATAGTTAACAATTTGAAAGGGTATTTATTGTCTGCCTAACCTTCTTACTAAAGCATCGTGTTGTCCAGTTCTGGTACTCTGAGATCCCACCTTCAGACATGTGCCTGTTATCCACCTGTGTGCATCACCCAAATGTGCAACTTTGCTCCTAGATAGGAAGATGAAGCTATTTGAAAATCTTTCCTCTAGCATCTTGCTTGGTGTTTTGTTTTTCTTTTGGAGCAAGCTATTCCTATTCTTGAGAAATTAGAGCACGAAAACAGGCCTGTAAAGTTTTCCCCTCCCACCTTAGCAACTTCCATTTTTCTTTTCATTCCCAGGGTTCGGAGAAAAAAAAAAAAGGAAAAAAGAAAAAAGGAAAAGGAGAGAGAAGAAAAAAGTTAGATGCAAGATTACCTAACATTTCTGGGGGCCTGGGCACAGTTTGTGCAACACTGTGATTGTGCAGAGCATCCACACTGCTGCAGGATGACCCCGGCTGCTGGTGGGACTGGGCAGGGTGAACACCCACTTCCTCTTCCCTATCCCACACAGAACAGCCCTGTGCAGGAAGATAAGGGCTACAGAATGATTCGGAGAGAGGGTACAACCCATTCCCCCACACAGCTGGGTTCTTTGGGGAGCCTGCATGGGCATCCTGAGCTGTCCAATTACCTTAATAGTTACAGTCTCACCCTAAATTTATAAACCACTTTGAGATCTATGGATGAGCAGAAAACTATACAGAACGGCGAACAAAGAGTTATTGCTCCCTCAGTGAGCGAGCGAGCAATTTAAACCACCGTGCCCGTCTTTGTAGGTTCTATCAGTTAAGCAAGCAGACGTGTATAGTGATAAATTACTGGGAGTCAGTAACGCTGTAAAACTCACTGGAACAAATTCTCTGCTGGTGTAACTCTACTGAAGTCAAAGGAACAATGTCAGGAAATTTGGTCTGGTAAATTAAAACAATATGGATTAACACAGCATTCTGTATGCATTTCTGTCTTTGCATCAATATTACCATTACGTGCTGTGGAAGTGTTGTGACTCCACTGGCAAATGAAGTGAAAGGAAATATTAACTACTGAAAAAGAAACAACATATAACTTGGCAGATCAAATAATTGCACTTAAAATCTTCATTGTATTTAGCTGCTCTTTAGCCAGGTTAAGGCAACAGGAATAGAAAATAGAGCAGGATTTTGCTATACATATCTCAGCAGCTGGTTTATAAAACTGCTTGTGTGATTGGTGCCGCACATGTAGCTAATCATGATCACTCCTCATATCCCAGGCTCCACAACGCATGGCTGGCACCTTTTAACAGAAACAGATTTTCCAAGTGACAGACTTTCTTTTTAGTGGGCCCTATCTATCCACAAACTTGCACCCAAGAGTCTGCTCTTGCTCCAGGTGCAGCTGAACTGGAAGGTTATAATGGCAGGTTGTCTATCTGCCATTCAGCTGGTGAAACAGGGCTGTGGGCACCACTTCTAGATACCTGTGTGTATAAGCATCTCTCTCCATGCCTCGTGCACACCCTGGGCCAGCTTGCTCTGTGGTCAGTGGAACAGCGCCAGCCTGCGTCAGCAGCACGTTTGAGACCCACTGTTTTGTCTCAGGCCTGAAGAAGATAAATGAGCTTAATTCATCCTTTGAGTAAGTGAGAACAACTCATTGAAATCAGACTGGAGTTTTATGCCTCTACTTAATCCCTAAATTCATTCTTCTAAATAAAAATCCATCTTAAAATCACTGTTCTTGTATCTATCATGAGTAGGAGTCATTTTGAAGTGTATTTTAAAAAGTTCCCATCTAAGAGTCCTCACCACCTGAGACCACTCAAAGCCCCTGGTGATATTGGGTGAGGTTCTGACTGAAACTCACCACTACCAATATGAAAATTGAGTCCGTAAAGAATTTGTACCATAAATTGTGTTTGTTCAGCCCCACATACAATAGAATTCAGAACCTGGATTCATTATCATGATTATACTCCAACTCAGAAGTCAGTCAGTCAGTTTGCAGCAACAGATTTCTTTTCAAAGGCGTGCATAATTGCTTATGGGAGTTTGCAGCTTATGCACACAATCCTCCAAATACACACAAAGGCCAATAAATAAAATTAAAAAAAAAATCACAGTGCCAACATTAGCAGAAAAGCAACATACTGAAAAATATGTATTTAACTCTTCCCCACATACACAAAGTTGCTAGGGAACAAGCAAGTGCCTCGCAAACTGCCAGTACAATTACATTTACAAAGAACTGACAGGGATTGACCTTTGCCTACTCCTTCCTGTCTGCCTTTTACCAGGCATGGAAAAGCCTGGTGGCTTGACAAACAGATTTGATGGGCACATTTCCAGACAGCACGCTGTCTGGACGGGTGAGGTAGCCCTCTTCGGTGAATCTGCTAAGAACTAAAGAAGCTTTTAAGAGCGCCACAACTGTCAGTGTTTAGCTCTCCTGGTAAAAGGTGGCCTTCCCCATTGCTAAGCTTACGCGAGCTTTGCAAGTATGAAATTTGTTTAGCACTTTAAAGCACAGCACTTACAGCAAATGTCCAGTCAAATAGTTCCGTCAGCAGCAATTAATGAAATTGCAGTTTAATTCCCTCAAAAAAAAAAAAAAAAAAAAAAGGCTTATATTTCTAAATGTACACAAGCAAAATTTGCCAACATTTCTGCAGGCTGGAACTGTACATTTGTACAAAACTGCAGGTGTTGTACGAACATTATCCTACAGATATGATACCCCAACTTCTACACAGAACCCTGATAATATGTTTAAAAAAAGCATGCATATTATTTAGTATAAGCAGCTAAGAAATTCTATGCCATTATCTGTATATTTTAATAATTGCATCTTTCAATGGTAGTGACATAAAAACAATTACTTTTTGAAATTCCTCTGTGTATATGCATTTGAAACTACACAGCCATTAAAACAGTCTGTCGAATTAAAGGTTGTGCAATTAATTAAGTGCAAATCCTGTAAAACTGGACCAAGGAGAAAATTCATCAAATGTGTGAAATATGACCTATCTTGTCCAAAAGACAAATATGTTTAAACAAAATATGAAAATTGATGACAAAATTACTGGTAGCAAAATGCACACAGAGCAAATATGAGACAGCTGTACTTTGATTCAGCATGGGAGGTTCACCCTTACAGAATTTGTGATTCATTATCTCCACTGTCTTGTAAAACTTTTCCTAGTTAATCTCTAAAGTACAGTCTTTGTATCTGTGATAGTAAAAATTCTCAATAAAATCACATATAGCTGTTTAGCAATGATTTACTGTCCCTTTCCAGAATCAGATTAGATCTATTATAAATTGGACGTGGCTATCCAGCAGCAAGCTTTCACTCTGACACCTGCAATCTTTGTCTCTTGTGGCTGCTTCTTCCAGTCGACTTCCCAGCCTCAGTGGTGGGACCCATGTGGGGATACAGGTAGCCAAGCAGGGACAGGCTGGGCTCAGGGCTGCATGGGGCTATGTCCTGAGTTATGGTCTGGGTACCCTTTAGGTGTCTTCTTGGCACCTAAATATTTGCTGCTAAGTGGGACAGTCTTCTCTATGTTGACAGCCATGAGGCTGGATGCCTGGATCTTGTTCCAATGGGACTTGCATTTCATAGATCAAATATTGGTATATCTGGTAACTACGTTCTGGTTCCCCTGTGTACACGGGCTGGAATTTGAAGGGTTTTACTGGCCAAAAAAAAAGCCCCAAATGAGACTATTTCTATTTTAGCCAGCAACACATTGACAAGGAGATATGCAGAGAGCTATCAGTTCTCAGCCTGACACAATGTGAAGGTACATTTCTGATATATCAAGAAATTATTCCTGCAATAAGGCAACAGATGCCTCCTGTTGCCAGATTTTGGCACAAGTCATCCCCCAGGGGCACACACAACTTGCTTGCTGATGGGCTGCGACTGGAAACTGTTGCACTGACCTACTGGGAGTAGGATTTTCTCATTCCTTTAATTTGTTTAAAGCTAATTATATCAGACAAAAAGAAGACACAGAGAATAAAGAATTTGGTAGTCTATCAGGACTTGAAGTTCTAGGAACCCACAGAATGTTTATAATAAAAGTAGAAAATGTCACAAAAAAAATGTTTGGGGGAGACAGTAGCCAGGATGGACTTTTCCATGGGACAGGAACATCTAAAGGGTTCTTGACTCATTTCTAGGCAGAGAGAAACATCTTCCTTCAGCAAATCAAGGAATACAGACTGAACCACCTTTCTCTTTGCTTCATTTTCTACTTGCAGCACAGCCTTGCAGCTGTGCTGATGCATCGTCCCAGAGAAGTGGGGGCATGAGACAGGGAATTCTGCTAGGCAGAAGGGACTCTAGGTTTTTGAGAAAATCCCTCAAGCACACTTAAAATTAGCTTACTTATATTTACACATGTATGTCATTTTCAGCCTGAAAGACACATGCAAACTCGATGATTCTTGAAGAACACACAGTGTCTGTCAGGAGCTATGACTTCAATCAACTGTGTTTGCAAGGTGGGCACGTATAATGTTCACCAGACGTACAGTATTACATGCGCTTGACATTAGAAGCAGGTTTAAGGCTTCACAAATCAAAATCAAATTGTAAAGTGGATGGTAGAGAGGAGGCGGACGGCAGGGAATGCTAGGAATACAGCCTGTTATTTTCATATTAAAATGTAATGGTGCCATTAAAGTTAAAACCACTGTTAAACTTGATTGAGTAAATTAGTTAATTAACCATAGCATCTAATGCATTCCTCCAAGGCATACCTCAGTTCCTCAAGATAGAGGCTTGATAGAGTTCCAGTTGTACATTATCCTAGCTGTGAATTTTAGTATGATTACACTCCTGGAGTGGCTTACTATTTGCCAATGAAGAATGTAAGCTGTCTTTTGAATTAGCAGTTGATTAAAAATTAGCATGGACAAATTGAAATGTTTCTTCTTCTGTTTCACTGTTTTTTTTTTTTTTTTTTCTTTTTTTTTTTTTTCTTTTCAAATTTCTCCCTGCTCTCTGTTCTTTTTCTGAAAATATGATTAAAAAAAAAAGTTCAGGGTGGAACATATTGGCCATCTCTAGTTAGTCTTAAGGAAGGAGGATTTAGTTCCATCCTGTTACAGCAGAACAGACTCTGTTCTGCTGTACCAAAAACCAGTGCTCAATAAAACTCTGATTTGACTCCCATTAACTTATCCAAACTGAGGCATTAGGAAGCCATACAACACCTGCCTGATGGTGGTGCTCAGCTTGGTTCCCTTCATTACTTATATATGATTAGTAGAGAAACTTTATTCAGAAGGGACAAACACAAACAATTCAGTTATGTCAAGTGTAAAATAAACATATTCAAGGCTGTTTAGAACAAGGGCTATCACTTCTAACCCAGCTCAGATTATACAGTGCTGAAGTCACACGGTAAAGTGTAGGTCTCCCTTTCAGCACGTGGCAACCTCTCCAGGAAGGCAATTTCCCCCTACGGTCTCTTTCACCTCTAGACAGGTACATCTGCAGCTTAAAAATCTAAATTATTTTTTTCCTAACAAACCGCTAAACAGATTGCTAGCACCATTTATATGGTTAAAGATCTAAGAAATGTTAACTTTTATATAAAATAATTTTGCTGGTCCAAAACTGCAGGTGCAAAATCTGCAGATATAAGTTATACTAAAACACAACATGCCTGGGTATGCTCCTTATGAGACTAAGCTAGTTTCCCTTGGGACAATACAACCTAACACAATTTCACAGTTTTTATTTTTTTTCTTTGGCTTTTCTTCTGGGGGTAGCTGGTGTGTGAGGGGGATAAGGGGGGAGGCATGGACAAATGATCACAACCATCAAGAATGTTGATGCTGTGACCTAGTTGCTATAAACTAAGAAGCAGTCAAGGTTTGTTACCAAAGCTGAAGGTATCAGTCTGTGCCAAATACGTCTTTCCAGCAAAGATTCTTTTTGGATGTATCACAGAAATTGCTTGCTACATCTGCAGTTGTCATACTTCAGATTCACTGTTACAATAAAAAGCTTAAATGTGAAAATCACTTTCAAATAAAAAAAAAAAAGGAAGAATAGTGTCTCAAGTAAAAAGACTGGAATAAAAAAATTGAAACAACATGCCAAAAAATATCATTCAGACTTTTTAAAGAATTGAAAGAAAGAAAGGTAAGATAGAATTTTCAAATATGATTTCTGAATTTAATAATGTAATTTTTACTGAAGAATCTTTTTGCAGGAAAAAGGACCATAAAGCTTGGATCATGGAGTCTGCACCTAACAACCAAGTTTACAAATGAGGTAGAGTAACACACAGCTTTTCTGACATAGAAATGCCATGTGAACAAGAAGCTGGCTTATTGTGAAATCTGTGTTTTATTAAGGAATAAAATATATTTCTGTCTATCAAGATAGCAGACTATAAACTGACTACATTTTCCTTTAACTACTTTATTTTCAAAGCTGAGTTTCAGTGTTGTCAGAAGCATCCCTGTTACCCATTCTTATTACTTTCCCAGAAGAAATTTCATTTCTTCTTCAACAGAAATTTTTAAGACTTTGCTTTTTCAGTCAGAGGACAGCTCAGAACTTTCTCATCAAAATAACATTTTTGCAAAAACAAACTGCACGTTAACATTTCTGGTCACATTTTTTCACAGTTCCCCATCAGTCTACTGTAGCACCTCCAGTGCAGTGCCAGAGTTAACGTGACTGTTCAAGATGTGTTTCTGTGGCATGTATGCATAATCTGACCCACACTGCAGCACATAAATGGCCAGCCAACTTATTTCATACCTTTTGAGTGTATGGCTGACCATTTTCTAATTTATTAGGCATAGAACTGCCACTGAGATATTTTCCCTAATCTTCATCACCTTGGGGATGCTTAATTTTGAAAGCATCAGGACACAATCATGACAACTCCCTTATGAAAATATGGTCATTTTTCTGCTCTGAAGAAGCTTAGAACTGATATTTCAAGCTACATTGCTCTGTTTCACATGATCTCTGTGTCGGTTTTCTACCTTTTTCTCTTATGCCACATGCAATAATGAAGTTTCCCTGAATGAGTTCTGCTTTCTTTTTCATTTTGGCTAACAGACACTACTTCTTGGAAAATCACTCTATGTGGATAACCTCAGTGCAAATGTGACAAATTTCATCATCTATCTCACAAATGTCCAAGCAATCATAAACAATATGAAGGACAATTAGTCAGATATCCATGTTTTTTGTACCATAAACTGTCTCATTTAGGCACAAGCAGTGCCTAAACTTAGCATATATTTCTTCTGTATGGTGAATGATTGGTGAATGTGCTTTTTTTTTTTTTTTTTTTTTTTTTTTTCATTGCTTACTTGATACAAACAAACAATCTTCCTGAAGGTCAAAATATTGATCTAACTCAACCCAAGGGGCTCATTCCCATCCAATGATAGATGTATGGTACCTGTGAGATAATGGACTCATGGGGATAACCTATGAAAAAGACAGTGGGGTGGGTCTTAAAAGAACACTGCTAAAATTCCAGCACTATTGAACTTGTTCTCCTTTATCTCTTCTTGAGCATAACAATGAAACTGTAAAGAGAACATTCAAAGAACTTGGGTATATTGAATCTTACTATATGATACCTATCACAGACTTATGAGTTAATAAAGAAGCAAAAATACTTGTCCATTATCTGTGACAATGACTCCACAGTTTTATTGTTAAAAATCCTGACCTGATATCCAAATTCTACCTAAAATTAGAAGCCATGTAATGATAGCATTTGGCTGAGCTGAGGGAGGAATTTGCTGAAGAGGAAATTCCCTCTTGAATAATTAAGTCACTTTTCTCTGTTTTTTTCCTTTCCTCATCACATTTCTAGTATATGGAAGGAAGTTTCCACTTCTTTTTCCACTGTTGATGAGATAATACTGATGATCCAAGTCATTTTGTGCCACTCGTAGATATACAATAAGGAATCAAAGATTAGTGGTGAAAGTCAGCTACTTTTACCAAATTATAGCACGCAATTGATTTACTGATAGGTAGGCATGAGTCATCTTTTAATTAGATCTTTAACATAATCAAATAATTGAGATTTTATTCTGACATTCAAACAACAATAGAATTTCATTTTCAATTATTCAACGATGAAAATTTATGCAAGATATCTACATTGTTACTTGTATATTTATACTCGTGGTCCTTTTCAGAAGCATGTTCCTAGATTTCTATACTAAAAGGCTGTCACCTAATAAGTATAAGGAATATATCATCACTCAGGAAGGATGATGGTGCAGGTGCAGCTGTGATTGGGTAGGATACACAGACATGTACAATAGTTATTTTATCATTGATAAAATCAATATATATATATAAAAGAATACAGACCGTAGACTAATGTCCCACCCTTACTTTTCATAGTTTTCCATCACTTTGTCGGTTGACTGTCTTCTCAATTCAGAAGTTTTTAATGCTCTGAATGTGAGAAACTTTCTATTATTTTGCTTCTCTCAGTCACATCTTTATTATTATTACTCCTTCAGCACTTGTGTCCTCTGTGTCGCTCAACTGTTTTCCCCAAGGGATCCCCTTTCTTATTCTTGCTTTTCTCCCTAGACCTTCACTCCAGGCCAACAATTTTTAGCTAAATATTTTCAAGGTACCAGGTCTAACATTCTTATATGCTGCATCTGTCTGAGCTTTATTACTAATTTATAAAGTTTATTTATTTTTATTTTTTATTTTTACACAGACTTACAGCTGTTCTGATATCTCTTCTAGAGCAGATTATAACCAACTAGCTAAAACACAACCCTTTCACGTTCTTTCCAAAATGCTTTACCTCTCTTTTATAACTACCACTTCTTCCTCCTCATCATCCTCAAAGATCTGATATCTCTTCCTACTCCTTTCTCACATCTCCTCCATATCAGTATTATTGCAGTGCTGAACCCCACCTTGTAAACACTGCTGCCAACGACTGGTGCTCTATTTTTCTTCTCACTCTTGTAACACTGATGGTAGTTTAGTCTGCTAGATGCAAGGGTCATTGCAAAGTCAGTAGCCAGGAAAACTATGCTAATCCATTAAAGTCTTTAGAGTTTACTATCTGAGAAATTCCACGCTCTCTGGCACTTCAGAGAATCGCTCACCATGCATTACATTGTCTAATAGCATCCTGCATAGGAAATATATGTATCTGACTCCATCTTTGAAACAGAGCTTTAGAAAAAGACAGAAACCTTCTTGTCTGCTGATTTTTTGTTTGTTTTGTTTTGTTTTCCTTATGTTTAGAATCATAGAGCTCAACAGTGTTCATGCCAGCTGTGTGCCAGCACTCAGGACTGGGTGGTGACTTTTGTTCCTCTCTATATTAGAATCCAGTTTTCTTGTAGAGAAACATCTTAATCAATACTGCAAGAATATGAGCTTCATAATAAAGAGTTAATCCTAAATAAGTTTCATAGTTTTAATAGATATTTAACAATAGTTTAAAGAATTATTGTTTTCCTATTTAAATAGCTACAGTAGCTCTAAGTACCAGTTGACTTGGGCTCAGTGAAATGCAAATTTTGTAAAATCCAATCCATCAAGCAGAAATTTTACTACAAAAGGGTTTCACGGAAATAATAGCTGTCAGCTAACAATTAATGCACCCAACATGCTTAAGTACTGCACTGAACTTTAATGAAAGGTTACCGAGTCTGTTAAATTGCTTCATACCTTGTAAGACTAAAGTTAAGCAAAAATTAACATCAGTATTCTGAGAAAAGAGCATGCAAACAAAATTCACCTTAATGACGGGGGAGTGTAATGTTTTCACTGAATATTTTGAACTATGATTCCATTAGAACATTGTCAAGAAACTAATAATGTCACTCCGTTTAATGTTCAGAACAAACACATTTTGGGATTTCATCTAAAATAACTCTACAGCAGATGTGAACGCACAGGTATATTTAAAACCACATGCAGTTGCTCTCAAATATAAGCACATAAATACCCTGGAAATTTGTTCTTCGGTGTCTATAATACTACTGACCCCTGCATTCTGATAAAGGCTTGTTTCACTGACTGGAAAAGGTCATTTTGGAGCAAGGTATTGCAGCAAGCACCACAGCACACCATTTTGATAGTTTGATAATGTTTCTTGTACTGTTAGCACTCTGAATACTAGGCACTCTCCTTTGCTGAGTTCTTATAAACATTCCCACACTTTAAGTAATACTTGGCAGCTTTACTACTGTTGTCAGGAACTAAAAGGTGCAATAACCCCATACACAATACAAAAGATCAAACCATCAGATCATAACTCATTCCCAAAGGGCAGTCCAGTAAAAGTGATAAAGGAAACCACACTCCAAGGACTTCCTCAGGCCACTGCCCTGGATCATTAGGGCTACTGATACTGCTCTTCTTGCCAGAAGCACACAGCTAGTGCCTTCCCTGATTATCTTGCAGTCTTGGCTCTCCAGCTGCTCTCTGCTTGCTAGCCTCTCCAGGCTGTGTTGCCCCCCCCCCCCCCGCCCCATCTGCAGGGGCAGAAGTTTCTACTCTGAATGGACAGCTGCTTAAGCTCTTTGATTATCACTTTGCACTCTTATTATCAATAATAGGGATATTTTTTAAAAAAAAACAGTGCTGAATATGATTGTGTGCACACAAATGTTTATGTTGGAGAGTCTGAACACCAAAGGTCCAGACCGAGGCTGGCATATTCGGCATATGCACAATGTTTTCCTGTTTGTCTGATGAATGCACAGTGCTCACCTTTACTACTTCACTAATTTAGCAGAGCAGCAGTTAATCTCTGTTTTAAATTAACTGTTTGTAATCTTCTCACACACGTAAGAAGTCAAGTGCAGAATTAACTGAAAGAAAGGAAGCCATCTCCCAAAATACAGCCAGACAAAGGTTCAGCTGGAAAGATGAACATGAGAAGTAGAGGCATTCTGAATGCACACAAAGAGATGAGAGTGCTGAATTCTGTGGGATGAAGCTGTGTCTGTGTACATGTATGCGTGTAAAACAAAAAGATAGAAAACATTATACAAATTGAGATTTGTTCCTGTTTGAAGCCACTTGCATGGCTTGAAGCTGTTTTTGCCATCAGTATTTAATAGTTCTGTGCTATGGCTATACAGTTATCAAGTTGACTCAGGGAGGATTTTTAGTTGTCCTGCACACAGGTAGAATGAGCTCATATGGGCATTATGCACACTTTCTCATTTGTTATGAAGTCATTTATTAAAGCATGTGTTCAAAAGAAAATACAATTTACCCTTTACATTATCCATATTGACAAGAGTGCTAACTGTTGGTCCCAGACTAGACTCTGTCTCTGCAAGACAGCTGTCATCAAAGCAGCGAGACAAAAACATTCAGAAGAATGCCAGTGCTCAGAAATTTTCATCTCTTACTCTCTCCATCTATCAGTAGAACAATTATTAGCCTCTAAAAACAAACAAAAGAAGAAAAAGAAAAATCGAAGACAGACTACATCAAGGACATGCAGGAACTCATGATGCAATTTGGTAGTGAAGTTTAGTACCCCCTAGGTGTGCCCCCTATGGATAAACAGAAGGCTTAATTCTCTGGAATGGTAAATTTAGCATCTTACACACACACTAAATTCACTTAATTAACAGTCTCTATTTCATGGGTACCATCAGCATGCTGTGTGTCCTTTTCCAAGTCTACCCACTTTATGGGTCTGAGGAAGGTTCTCTTTAATATAGATGTGTGATATATAAAATGCAACTGATACAGCAATCCTTCCCCACTCGCATATTTTCTTGAGATTCTCTAGACTATATTCATGAAAAATGATTTACAAAATACAAATAGATTTTGGCATGAAGTAAGCTTAAATTGACTGCTTTCTATCAGGAATTAATATTAACCAGAGCTTGTCAGTTACTAAATATTTATTTTAGGAATACATACAGCCTCTGCTTTCATGTAGGTTAAGCTGTAATCTTTGGCTTGTCAGTTCCAGGATATAGCAGTGGATAAATCATGCACTCTTGAACTGATAGATGTCAGAGCAGTTGTATACAAATGGAGGGATATGTCAATGAACACCCTAGTTTAGGTTACATTTACTATAAACATTGACATTCCTTTGCAATGAGACCATTTGCTGGCTAAGCAGTCACAGCTTCACAGGATTTGATGCTTTTGTGCTCAATCAGGTTCTAATGATTTCAGATGTTTGCAATTAATGAACCATTAGATTAATTGGTGGAGTACGGAAAGACTGGTTTAAGAATTGGGTCAGAACCACGGACAAGCTATTACCTGAAGTGACAGCAATCACCAGAGGCAAAACAGTGAGAAATTGAATTAATGATTTTTCACTCTCTCTTTCACTTTTGGCAAAAATTAGCACTGGACCTGTGTTTAAACAGAGAACACCATAAGCGTTAGGGGCATGGGGTGAAAAAAAAAACATTCTCATCGTTCCTCGTCTTTGTAAATGGAAGATCTCAATCTTTACCACACAGACTCTCTGTTGAATATAAATAAGTTACCATATTTCTTCTGGATCATCCAAATCCTACCCCCACCCTCCCTACCCCCTGAAGCTTTCCTCCAAAGTCAATGTATAATATTAATTATGTACCACACAGGGCACCTTAGTAAGATGATTAAGTGTACTTCAGAACCACTGAAATAAATAAGCCTCGCATCAATATATGATCATGTAGGCTTGGTAGAAACCCCAGGGTAGCCATCCTTTAGATAGCGTACATAAGGACGTTTACTCCCAGTAGATCATTGGTGCTTAAATTCCGACAGTGTGACAAGTTATCACAATGAGATGATGGCAGTTTAGCTGAATCTGTAATTTCAAAGACTAAAATTAACCCTGGATGTACAATATAGTTTTGACTATTTTCTTTCCAGGAAGGGGTGCATTCTAATCACATTTTCTTTCACTTTGTGATGCATTACTCAAGAAATCAAGAATGTATATGGTGGCTGCCACTGCCGTGTGTGAAATTCATACATGGGCATTATAATACACTTCTAGAGAAAAAGTAATGATATGCAGCAATTGCATGAACTAGATCACATGAACTGTGGCTCAAAGGAAGCAAGAACATGTTGTACTGCAAAAATAAAAGGGTGTGCTATTTTCTGAATTCTGCATTATGTGAATTGTCCATTACAGTTCATGGCTGGAATGTAAGCTAAATAGTAGGAGTGACCATTTTTTTTTTCATTCTGCACAGATTAACTGTAGATTGGGTTCATTTAAGCTGTAGAAAGTGTTTCTGTTAAAGTCAATCTGTTCTGGATATGGCTTTAAATTACCCTGAATAGGTTTTGTATCCCTTCATGGTGCAGTTTTGTTCTTGGCATCATGAAGAGTTTGAAAGACTCTTCCTGAGATAAAATCTTTTTATTATTATTATTATTATTATTATTTTTTTATTCCACAAGGGAGTGCAATTATTCTGGATCTTCTTGTCCTTTTATTTCCCTAAATTCCAATTTTTGCAGATAAACTTAAATGTGCGGTGTGGATTTTGATTTTACAGGAAGTATCTTGGTTAGTGCAGAAGGAAAAAAATGTGTTTAAGGTAGTTTTAAAGTTAACTCTGGATTTATGTAAGTTCGAAGTATTCAACACATATGCTTTTTAATATGAAAAAGAAAAGAAGCTCAGAACTTACATTTTTTTTACAAATGAAATGTCGCACTGATTTCTGAATAATAGCTAGGATTAGTGCCATAACTATGTCACATATTAACACCCATTTCTATCTTTTTGCCTGTGCACCATTTAGGTGATTAAAGTGGGTTTTACCAAGCTCTCACATTTCTTTCCCCAAACTTAATTCCAACATGCTATAAATAAATCTGGCAAAACAAACAAACAGAGTTTTTTAAGGTTTCTCTACCTACAATAAAAGAGAGTCTACTCTCCTACAGTAAAACAGAGCTCACTGAGTCAATAGGAAACCTTTCACTAACATTTGACTTTGAATGAGGCAACAGAAAAACAAAGCATTGTATTTTCTTGTGTAACACATGGTATCTCTAAATAAAATATGCTTGTGGTACAGAATAAGTACACAAACAACCAGCGGAACTTTATTCCATATTCCTCTCTTCCCTAAGAGCTTTCCTGTACCTGATCACAGTAACTGCCCCAATCCTCTAAGGATTTTTTTTTTTTTCCTCCATATCAGCAATCCTCCACCAAAAGCTTCAGAAATTGCTGGAGTCACAGCTACTTGGGAGGAAAAGTGGGTAACAGTCAACGGTGTGGATAATAGATGTGACAATACAGTAATCAACCTTAACAGCCCCCAAACAGTTATGAGATATTTAAGACCTGCAAAGCAGCTCTTCCTTTCTCCTGTATTTCTATTAATATATCATATTTATGAGACAGACAAGGCCAACAAGAGTCAATGAGACTCTTTCAACTGACTTGAACGTAGACTGGAAGAGTCATCTAGGACAAATGCACAAATAATCCTTTTTACCCGAGTATTCCCAATTAATATCAGTGAGATTACTCAAGAGAATAAGGGTTTGCAGGATGAGCATCATAGGACAGAATAAGTGCTTCTTACTTATATCTAAAGTACAACACACATTTATTTCATTTTGAGGACACTGGGAGGGGGGAAATGCAAAACATCCAGAGATAGAAACTTATCCCTTACATGAAGAACAAAGGATATAAATGTGAATCATTAAAAGGCAAAAATAAAAACAAAACCTCTAAAGGCACTGTAAATAAACCCCTGTAATTATGCATCACAAAAAAGTCAACTGCAAATGGTTCAGTAATCTCATTACCAAGCTTACTAATAATCATTGCAATATTCTCCATCTCCCCTAAGATAATGAGCAGCACAGTGGATGTTGTAAAAATAAATAAATAAACATACAAGAAACAATTTCTCATCTAAATATTTAACAAAATGAATGGGCTTGCCTAAAGGTTTGAGATTGAGCCCCGGTGTAGCAAATTTTTAATTTGTACCGTTTTCCTAGTTTTAAAGGGGAAGAAAGCTCAGCTCATCTGAGAAGAGAGTTCAAACTAAATAACGCTTTCATGACAACATAAAAATAAAGAAATAAAACATTTTTAAATATTTCAAAACTACAAAATTAGCCTAAGTTAAAGGCAACAATTAGTAAACAACTTTGTCATATTCAGAACAGTATCTTTCCCATTAACATTTCTATAGTTCCCCAATTACACTATAAATCAAAAGTAATACAAACAGACAATGTAATAATGAGAACACATAGACTGCATCAAAAATTAAGATACCAGCTTTTTCTTTACTCTTGGATCATTCTGTTATCTTGTCCTAGTTTACTTTCTTGGCAGCAGGGATATAGTCAGAGAAAGTGAATTTACACCGTGGTAAATAATTTGTAAAATTTCATCCAAAAATATTTTGAGATGTTTTCTTCTAAAGTGGATAGCATTGCATTTTATTCCCAAAATGTGATCTTCTACTATATATAGGGAAGTAAGAGGGAAATTAAGTCATTAAAATATTAAAAGGTGTACCCAAGCACCAAACTACTGCCTCTCTGGTTAACCACCAGACCACTTCTTTTCTACAATTCCCTTCCACCTTAGAGTTTCTGACCCACTGATACCTCCTCCCTCATTGTCAGCGTGTAACTCTTAGGTGATACTACTGGCTGTGAAAAGATCTTTCATACATGGGTTGAAGTGATATTCCAAATATTTCAAATTTTCTCTTGTGGAGGAATGAGAAAGGAAACAAACTGTACTTCAGCACACGGCAGGACCTGAAGAACGTATCACTTTGCTGCATCTCTGAATTTGATGGCTTGGCATCCCAACTCAGCTCACTGCAAGCACACTGGCTCAATATATCTCAGCTCAAGTCCTCTGTTTTTTGCTTATCTGTTACATTTCTATCATATCCATTTACTACATTGGAGTCATTTGACAAGGAAGAATTATAAAAAATGACTAGAAATGGTTTTGGCAGTTGTGAATGCAAGTGATGTTACAAAAAAGGAAAGCAACTGACTTAGGAAATAGAGAAGCAGAGCTACAGGGGAAGAATTAGAGGTCTTAGATAAAGGATAGTGATAAAAATATGACCATAGGTTTTAAAGCACATCAGCTCCGCTAGACATAGGCATGCATACAAGATGAAAGCACAAGGGTGTGGATAGGGAAGCACAAGGATGTTAAAATAAATGCAATTAACTATCAGTGTTTGTCTTAATGCACACATTTCTTAAAACGTCACCACTGCTAATGCAGTGATAAATTGTACAGGGTAGAGAAGGAGATTAAATTATCTATTGTTCCTTTAACGCTTTGGCTAAATAACATAATATTTTCAAGGTTACTGTTAAAATAACAGGGTTGTCCAGTGGAATTTATCCCCACTGGTGTTTGTGTACTGTATATATTTATACCACATGAGCAGCCCATAAATTCTCCTCATAAATGCTGTTATCTCCACTG
The DNA here is from genome assembly GCF_011077185.1 of Oxyura jamaicensis. Taxonomy (NCBI): domain Eukaryota; kingdom Metazoa; phylum Chordata; class Aves; order Anseriformes; family Anatidae; genus Oxyura; species Oxyura jamaicensis. Next base: position 8,512,373 of record NC_048912.1, read on the forward strand.
CTAGCTGTTTCTCATTTTTATGGTAGTATAACTTTAAGGTGTGGTATACGTACCGTTATACCTCATTGCATACAGCCTCTGCTGCCCCATTAGGCTCTGATTCTGGAGGGTGCAGACCTCCCCATTCTTCCTGACGTCACTTGGTCCTCCTCTTTTCCCCTTCAGCACCACAGTACTACAGCCCTGAGCACCACACAACGAACTGTGCTGCTGACTCAATCCACCCTTAGTCCTGTGAAGTTTGTCTGATCCCTAGCTGACTGCTGCTCAGCATCCAATCTCCCCTCCTGATTAGGAACTTTTCTTCCAGACCAAAAAAAATAAATATATATATATATATTTCAAAGCTAAGCACATCACCATCACATCCCATTCTTTTAGAGGTGGCTAACCTGATGAACAGGAACACATTTTTCATTTAAAATAGTAATAATAAAATAGGTATTAATCATAGAAAAGTTACCCAAAAGGTCTACTGATTTGGGAATTGTTTTGGGTGTAGGGCAAAGCTAAGATAACTTTATAGGGGAGGAGAAAAAGGTGCTTGAGCACACAGTTGCCAAAAACCAGCATGCATCATAACAGGCTTATAAGTAATGAAAGCCTATCTACGTATCAATCTGTCAATGCATCCACACACACAAAATGATTAGTATCAGTGGAACACTGAATTTTCTTTCTGTTCACATCCATCTGTCCTAAATTTTGGTGCTGCTAACTCCAGACTTCTGAATCTGAACTCAAATGTTGTTTTCTCCAATTTTCTTTCCTTTTATGACCTTTTTCTGTTGCTACCTTGATTTATGGTCATTTGTGTGATTGCATTGCTTTGCTTTATGGCAGTTTATGTCATTCTGGTCTTGTCATAAATGACTACCATAAAGTGAGGTAAAATATCATAAAACATTAGTGAGTCACTGATATTCAAGGTTCTTGAGTACAAGTGCTGACAGGTAGCAACCACAGAAGAACTGTGCCATTCGAGGGATGTATCATTATGAATACATGTGTGTACTGGGATCTGGATGAACAAATGCCACTATGACTTCGGTTGTCAGTGGAAACAATGTAAAAGGGCAACACTGAGTTATTTTTATAAGTTTAAAAATCTTATATTCCTAGAGTGGTTTCTTTTACAAGAAAACACTTGGAAAATGGAAGCTGATTTGTTCCACTGTAAAATTTCTCATTGTATTTCATGTATATCTAAAAAGGCTAGCTGGGTGTGAGCTGAGATCACTAATAATCTGTGTGCTGAAATCAGATTACTTGTGTAGAATGATCATTCTTGCCTCTTTGTCCATCTTTGGTCATTTCTGCTTGTTAGCAGTGAGTTTTGTGTGATGTTTTGGTTTTGCTGCAGCAGCTGGAAGGTATACATTACAGTGTTATTGCAGGCATACCCAGAAATCCTAAACTGATTATTTTGATATATTCTAGTTAAAAGAAAACACATTTTATCCAATAACCTAAGCACTTATTATTCTTATTACCTTCTTAGTTAACAGTATTCCAAAGCATTTTATACTTTTCCTCAGCTTAGAAAAATCAACCATTGTAGGGCACGTTTTCCAAATAAATATGAAAATAAAATACAGAAATCTTTTCCCACTGATGTCTGTATTATGAATCCTTTATGCATTAAGAATCAATAATGGCTGTTTCCACTATAAATTCCTACTATCAGTTCCTGTTATTTTATAGGATAACTTAATTCTAGAGTGAAAATGAGTGTATGCTGAATTTAAAACTGGGGATGCATTACCATTAAGAAATATGGAGATAACAGTTTGGAAATTTATATTTGTTATATAAATGTAAAGAACATTGTTAGGATTTTTAAATAGATTTTTTACTTTATACTATTACTGCAAAAATAAAAGACTTATCATCCTAAAATCTATTTAGTATATAGTGACATGCCATTATTTACTACATTATTTCTCTGGATACTTTGGGGGAGAAAATGATTTTTAATGCAGGAAAACATTTTTATTCCGTGAAAGACTGCACTTGTACAGCCTTTTCATTACGTATATTGCTGCATCTAACCTTTAACACCGAGTTAGAGTTCTATTGAGGAGCCCCACAAAGGAAAATACTAAAAATAAAACTTAGATTCCCCCAAAATGCGTTAGACTTGATTGTGTTTAATGCAAGACCTCTCCTGTTTTGGAAGTTTGTATTAGTTTCTTTGCTGTTCTTTAATGCAGTAACTTACGATAGAGCCACTCAATATCCCCAATACCCAGGGATCTAATTCCACTCTCCACCAATCTATTTTATCCTAGTCTTAATGGTTTTGGCCTTTTACAAGCACATTCAGCTTAGATTTGCCACTTCATTTCAATCCCTTTGTGCTGCTCAGGTAAGCAAGTCAATTTGACCACATAAAAATCCCCTCTGGAAATGGAAGGCCATGGTGCTGCAGAGGTTGTGCAGCCCCCGTGCTAACCCAGCACTGACCTACGCTACCTCGTGTTGAGCTGAATTTGCTGTGACTGAGAGTGCTCTAGGTGATGAGAGCAATAGGAGAGCCCAGCTTCTGGCTCTGCGAGACGATGTGCAGCCTCTGCCAAATTCCCCCCATCCACCACAGTAACTCCATTTGGAGATGCTCTTACTTTGTATCAGTGGACGGGGAACCAACAGCTTCTGGTATTGTACATCAGAAAAGCTCGAAGATACACATTTTCACATGAGAGAGGGGGATAAAGTGGGAAGGAAAATAAAGTAACTTCAGCAGACATACAGCTCCTGACTTGCAGGAATATGAGATCAATCTGCACTATTTTTAATAGGTAAGAAAAGGTAAATCTTATCAGAAGTATCCCACTGCAATCCTAAAGTAGGTAACTGAGAACTGAGTTAGAAAATAATCTTTAGCACAGCCAAGGGGATGGCTTCTAACTCCTTCCTGGCTCACGCTCCCATGGGGAGTCCTTTGAAAAGAGGTGCTGCATCCATTTCACCTCTGCTGGGTGGAGAGAGATGTCGCACAGTTATCTCAGCACTTGGGACAATTAATTTCAGTGACAACAATGCTTATGAAACAGGGTTTGTGTGTGTCCTGTTCCCTCTGAATGCAAGGACAAAGTTCCCGCTACCTTCAAGGATGACAGGATCAGGCTCCCTGTCCTTAGCACTCCAGAACTGCTTCTCTCAGCACTGGAGCTCCGTTCCCTCCTCGGTGCTGGGCAGCATTACAGAGGTTATTGTTGTACATATAACAAAGCTGAAGCAAAATATCACCGCCAGCAAAACTGCAGTGGAAATTTATTTGTGGTGGTACATTTTTGGCACTGTCTCCACTTATGAATACCTGGCAATACCTTGGAAAAAAATCAATGCAATTCGGGCCTCCAAGAATTCAGGAATTACTGTTTCAGCATTGCATATAATCAACATGTATCAGACGATCTCCAAATTACACAGAATCTCTGGGCAGATGATCAGAAATTACAGCTCTGCTACATGGGAGAAGCCAGTACTTTCTTCAGAGCAGGCAGAATGTAAGCATTTAGGGATGGCTTTGGCTCCCTCCAGCTCCCTTATTTATTTTATTTTTTGAGAAACACTGAAAATATTGCCTGTTCTTTAAGAAACAAATGCATTCATCACTCCTGATTCCCCAGGGAATGTTATGAATCTAGTGTATCTGAGTTGCTTAAGAGGAAAAATAGTTTTTGCTCTTAATACTACAGGCTGTTTGGGTTTTGAATTAATATAAAAAAAGGTTGCTCTGAAGCAACACTCCCTGCACAACAGAGGCGCTTTACCTATAGTTTGGTTTTCATAAGAATGATACCCAGCTTGTGTCCACTCATTCAACAGTTAAAAAAACTGTTTCTGTTTCTATAACAATGGATATTGTCTGTCAAAAATGGTAGACTGACATTTTCTTACAGAGCAAGAAAACTCTCATTTAAAATAAATTTTGAAAACAACACACAGCTTTCCTTCCTTTCAACACCTCCCTCAACCCCCCAAAAGTTGTTGGACTGTTTGACATACAGTATGTTTTAAGCTATTTTATTACTTACTAAGTAATCTTCCACTAAGTATGTGAATTGTATTGATGTGCACATGGGAACATCTAAAATTTTCACCAACAGTAATTTCTAATGAAAGGTGGTGGTTACACAATTAAATGCACCAATAATGACTCAGAAAAATAAAGGCAATGCGGATATATATATGTATGTATTTACAAATAATGAAAATGTAAGATGAACAGTTGGGCAGTCAAGATTTGTTTTTATCATCAGATAGAAATAGTGGAAATATGGGTTCTCTTGAACACACTTTAGATATGTTTGAAGAAAATTTAGAGATATTTTAGTTCAACTGAGTGGCAGTCCTTCACTTCTGCTTTCTTATTTTTGTAGAGCTGAAAATCTCAATGATATAATGTTTTGTGAAAGGCTGTTATTTGGAACTTTGATTTCATGGAAAACATTCAACTTATATACAAATTCTGAAAGAAAATATCATATATTAGAATTTCCATCAGGATAAAAATGGCAAGAATCACAAAAAAATATATATATTAATTTCTGGTAAACCAGACTTCTGGTTTAAGATTTTGAAAGATGATCACAAGTTCTTTATAGCAAATCAGCTAAGAAATAACAAAGCAGCTTAAACAAGATGCTCAAATCATTTGATATAAACAAAACACAGAGTGAAAAAAAAGGAGCTTCACATGAAAAATAAAGAGCACCATCTTTACCTGTGCAGTGGTCTAGATCTAGCACAGAAAGAATAAATTAGAAAAGTCTTCTGTTTCTTTGCCTTGTTGTAATATGAAAGAGAATGCATGCTCACCCAAGCACAAAGAAATCATTGGCTTAGCATTATGAGGACACTCTGCATGATCTATTCCAAGCTTCGTTACAATTATTGTGACTAAAGACTGAGAAATTTAGCACAACTGAGACTAAGTGATAAATAATGCTTAAGCATATCTGCTTCTTGCATTAAGGAGACAGACTAAAGAGTTAACAATGCCTCTGATCATCTTTTAATAGCCTCTAGATGCTTTCACACAATAAATAGACCTGTTGTGAAAATACTTTAGAACACACAGTGAAATACCACATGCATTGTGCCCTTTAAAATGGTTTAAATAGCACAATTATAGATTTAAAGATTGTAATTGATTTAAATTGGTGGTAGAATGTAAAATTTTATATGATGCATGAAACCTCTTAAAGCTTTAAAACTGTAATTATCTTTGTCAGTCTCCTATTGCACCCCAAAGCTTTTCTTTTAATGATTTAGACATTATAGAAAATAAATGAAATGCTCATACGGATTGCCAAATTAAATGCAATGAGAAAAACCGTGTGATGCTGTACCTTTAGGAAGAAGAGGTTGTGTCAGAGTTTGGCTGAACTCTGAATTCCCAAGCCCCAGAAAACTGAGCAGTACATAATGAGTAGGTATGCCCTATGTTAAAGACACTCACACTAGTTTAGGTGCATCGCTTCATATATACCAGTCTGCAAACTTAAGCAGATACTTGCCGTGTACAACAAACATTTGCTGCTTGTTTACATTAGAAAAGTGCATGCCTTGGGTATCCAAAGCAAAGATAAGACATTAGAGAAGAATTTAGAGAAGCTTCTTGATGTCAGAGAAACTAATTAATTATTCACTTCAATATTGGGAAAGAATACTCTGCAGATTTCAAGTATCTATCACATTTATACATAAAACAGCCATCAGGTATGTAAGACCTACAAAATATATCTTGTCTCTGCTTCTTTATGCAACTCTGTCAGGCAGTTGTGCATATTTGAGGTTGGAACACTCTACCTGCCACACACATCTGTCTCTCCACTTTAATAGGATTCCACAAACATTCCAGCAGCTCAAGTACATCCAAAACTCAAAACAAAATTCAGCCACAGAGAAAAAACAGTCCAGGTCTGATGAAAACACACCAGTTCCAAGACCCAAGATCTATTGCATTCGTTGATACTGCAGGAAAAAACAAACCCATCTTGTAGCGTTAAACACTGATTCGCATGATAATCTGATAGTGTTTGAAGCCTCTAGACATTATTTAATTCCAAAACAAAAACAACATATAAAGAGAAAGAAAAACATTAACTCAGATTTAAGATTATTTCAGTTTATCTGACCCATATTTGGAAACTTAAATCAATTTAACATAGCATAGTTCTGTTCAGTAAATGAACAACAAAAAATTCTTCTCAAATCTGTTTATATTCCTGCAGATGTCAATGCTGATACCATTGCACACACAATGAAGTAAACAATTAAGAATTTTTTAATTTCTGCTGCCTTAGAAATCCAGTAAAGAAAAAACCCTCAGTGAATCAATGAATTAAAAATGGATAGAGTCACTAGGAAAAGAGATTGTATTTTCAAGCTAAGAGGATATTACCAACAATAGGTAGTTAAAAATGGAATTAACAACTAATAAAAGTGGTGAAGCATATCTTTTTAAACACCAATTTGAAAGGCTTTCCATTAAAACAACAACTTTAGTCACAAACCTCTAGGTAACACAGTGAATAGAATTATTTGTGAGTATGTGGGGGCCAATTACTTTCAACTCCATATTTATGAGTTCCCATTCCCAGTGGGACAGGTACCAGAGTTTATTTTGGTGACGTGTGTTTCACAGAAAGTTATGCATCAAAGTAAACCCTTGATATATAATCTGACATTTCTTCCCAAATTGACAGAGGAAATGTGGCACATTTAACAGTCATTATGACCTCAGCGAAAGGACAGACACATTCAGGCTGTTGGGAAACAGCATCATTATAGCAAGCAGAAAGATCAGCAATTAATATGAGGTGAGAATGATTTGCTACAGAAATAGTGTTTATGTTTCAGAATTTTTAAGGTATTAAAAATTAGAGGAAAACACTGAGATTCATAATACTTATGTGGCTGGCACAAATAGGCAATGTCTAATATGCAGGGGGAATACAGGGCTTTTTCTCTTAGAAGGTGTATGGAAAATAACATAGAAATTATGTTTTCATAGCCCCACATGGAGCAGTATTAGGTTCATGTTTTAATGGGAAGCAACCAGTAGCTGAGAAAGTGAAACGATTCTGATCATTTGAGAGAAAAAGAAAATTAGTGCCATTGACTTGGCTGCAAAGTACTTTTATTGATTATTCTAATTTTCTCTCTCTGACTCACACTTAAACTCCTGTTAGCTAGGGCTCCAAGGTAAGCTAAGGGTGCTTCCTCTTTTTCTTGGTCTCTCCTTTCCTTTCCTTTCCTTTTTTTTTTTTTTTTTTTTTCCCTCCAAACAGTACAATTGCAGAATTAAAAGGAATTTTGTAAAATATTCCCGCAGTATTATAAAAACTGAGATATTAGAAGTTAAGTGTGTGGGACAGTATGAGACAATAACGAGCAGAGCTCAAGCATGTGCATACACATGAGCATGGGACATAATAGAAGAAACTGTGTATTTAAGGAAGACTGGCAAGCAATGAAATTACATTAAAAAAGACAAACATGCCATTCTCACTGATTAGATATTCTAACCTTGAAAAAAGTTTGTGTTAAAAAAAAAAGTAATGAAATATATGTTAGCAGGGTATTAAGTAAAAGCTTAGGGGCAAATGATGAGATGGAAGAGGTGTGCTTCTCTGCTGATCCTGTTCACTGAATTACTCTTGCCTTTGTCTAACAGGAGCCCTTGGTCTTTTTATGCATATAGTGATTTTTTTTTTTTTTTTTCCTGCCAGATAATAATAATGAATGGCAAAACTCTTATTCTGAACTGATTATTTGGGATTTAATCTACTAATAGCTAAGGCTTTAATGGAGACACATGGCTATACAATGTGCTGCATTGTATAGTTCTGCAATCACTTCATTTTATAGACTGGGAAGCAGAGAGAAGAAAAGTTAAGGAGTACATTTTAAACAGTATTTTATAGACTTCACCGGTTGGGTGTTTCAGTCTCACAATTCATGCTCACTCCATGGGCTGTGGCTGCAGAAAGTCCAGAGCATTGGAAAATCAGGTGCCGAAGACCAAGTGGTTAAAAGCAAACCAGATTAATAAGAAGATAGTTTGACCTGAGTATGAAATGAGCAGGCAAGCACAGGAAACGCAGACTTTTACTGGAATGTCTAACAAACTGCTTTCCATGGAAAAAAAAGGAAAAAGAAAAATCAGCCTCTTTTGGATTTAAATATTTGGTCAAGGTTTTCAGAAAATCTGCAGCAGTTGCCTGCTATTTTATTCTACCCCCTACCATACTGTCATCCTGTCCTGAGTGCTGCACATGATTTACCAGATCCTACCTGTCTAAATGATGAAAATGAGAAAGCTTTTACCAAGTATGTATATCACAGAAATGTAACTATTACATACATTGTACTGAATGTTTTTTATCTGGCTAAATACAGTAAGACCATTAATATGAATACTAAGAACAGGGGTCTGCTTAAAAATCCACAAGATGAATAACAAATCATAATACTGGCAAAGCAAAAACAGCCTTGTAAACCATTCTTTTTCAGAAGCCTTTGAAGATACTAGTTGGTATTTGATAGCTGATTTAAAGTCCAGCATGAGCAAGATCTATGGGGTTGTGGAATAATGTATTGTGGACAGTAAAGGAAACCCCACTGTTTTAAAGTAGCTTGGAAAATAAACTCTAGAAAATATATGGTAGGAAACAACCTTGTACTAGCTTGGTGAGTGTATAGGTAAAACCTGCAATGTCTTTTCCATTTCCTAAATAATGTAAGTGAAATCTTGGCCTCATTAAAATGAATGGGAGTTTTACGATTTATTTAATCAAGACCAGGATTTAATTCAATAATTTAGGGTTGTCATAGTGAAATAACTTGGTAACCTGGTTGACTTCAAAGAAAAAAATCTGGTTTTACAAATTATAGCTGATTTTAACAGTTAATGTTTTAAAGGAACATTTTGAAAATATTTTCAATGTTTATCAGCTGCCACTAATGTCTGCAAAGAACCTGAGTTTCCCATAATTTGCTTTCCTTTTTCATCAATTCATACAAGAACTGGAAGAAAATGGTGTTCAGCCCTTCTAATGACTAAAATTATTGAAGTTTTGTATAATCCAGACTCTGGAGATGAAGGAAAAGGAAGACTGGATCAAGCAAAAAAAAAATGTCTTTCAGAAAGGAGGAAGTGAGAACAACAGAGCAAAAGATATTTTTTAAAGAATCCTGCAAAGTGTGACATGGATGCACCTTAGCATTCATTATCATAAAATTCACATTAGCACTAGAAAATAATACTAATGCCATCCTTCAGTATGGTAAAAGTTTATGTTTTCCAAGTAGGGAGAAGTGGCCTTATTACTTGTCTATGAAAACAACTTGCCAAGCAAAATTACCATGCACTGTCGCACTTTGCTGCCTAGCAGGATAATGGGCTACATTCTCACTCCAGATGAAGGGGATGTGCATGCAGTATAATTTGGAAGAAGCAAATAAAATGTATTTGCAAATACCTTACCATAAACATTTCCATGAAAAAATGATTTGTGCATCTAAATAAAAAATTTGCAAATATTAGTGTTTCAGGTGTATTATAGATGTATCTTCACTGTCACAATGAAAGGAGTTTAAAATTGGTCCTACATAAGGGTATAAATTTGAGATTTGAGAATTAGAATACAGAATAAGATTTTATTTTTCAGCACATAATGGCTCATCATTGTACTGGCAATATAATTGGTATAGATAATTCCAATTAGAATTAAGTATAAAGAAAACTGCTAAAGGATGAGGTTATCACACAAGATGGCCTATCCTCCACCAACTCTGATGGGCTGGCACATGCTGACACCAGCCAAAGATGACAAAATCTCTGCCCGCCGTCAATAAGAATCAACCAAGAGTTCTGCTTATTTTAAGGGACTATTTGAACAGTTTTAATACTTGCTTTTGGATATACACAATTTAAGCAAGTGCAGTGTTGGATAGTCCACATTTCTTTTTACTAGCTCATTACAATACTTCATCCTAAGAATTACCTAAAAATCTTCCTTAGTTTATTAGGTAAAACTAGATTATTTTATTCAATCTGTTGTTCAACCACCTATGCACAGACCAAATTTCCCTTTCAAAAAGGCTGTGTCTGTCCCTTTTAAGAAACTGAGTGTTGGACAAAAAGACCCATTCTAAATTTAGCTCTTTGCCCTGTACATAATGCCCATCTCTTTTCTCTTTCTTTGCATGTCTGATTTTCACTCAGGGAACAGGATCTTCCCTAGATTGCAGACCCATTCAGTTCATAGCAAGCACTCCCTACAAAATAGTGTTTTGACTATTTTTATCACTTCCTATGTTAAATACCTTCTGGGAAGATACAACTGGACTAAAAGTTTGTGGCTTGCTCATTGTACACCACCAGTGACCCCAGCTCATCTATTACACTGCTGTAAGAAGAATTAGACTCCAAAACCATTTGTCTGCTTTAATACTAGGTCTTTTAGGTTGCAAATGGAACAGATTTTTATTTAAACCCCCATCTAAGAGTGTCATTATCCACAAATCTGCTCATAAATGTTTTGGCAACTGACAAAAAAAATTAACTTCAGAAGAGGAAGCCATTAGGATGAAAACATTTCAAATCATGTCATTCATCAGATCTCTGCTCATCCAACAAAACTTGCTTTTGTTACAGGCAATTGTGGTGCTTAATCTCTGTACTTTTCAGCAACACATTTTTCTGATTAAAAAAACATAATCATACTGGCAGTAGTTAGAGATGGAAAAGACCTACCTCCCTTCCATAGCAAGATATAATCCCTGGCAGGTTGGATTTCAGATATTAAATTGATCCAAAGCTTAGTGTTAGCCAAGGGACTGAATATGCAAGTCTTTGTGTAGGTGCTGCAAGACTTTGAATTTAGAGAGCCAAAATGGCTTTTTTTTTTTTTTTTTTTTTTTTTTCCCTTTGTACAGTATTCCTACATTTGTGACCCGTATAATCCCAGATCTCATGTCAATGAAGTTAATCACCATCTACACTACATAGTGGAAAACAGTGTGACACAGCCTAAGTTGCCTTGATGGCTTTTGACCACTTCCCTGTGCTAAATATCACAAATATCACAATGGGGCCAGAAAAGAAGCTGCTGGAAGCTGCTGGGCATGTCTGAAGGAAGGTGAAAGGCAGATGAAAGAACAGAATGGCAGAGCGAAAGGTGAAGAAGGGATAGAGTTCTTTCCAACACTGAGATCACATGGTGCTAGAGTGAATAAGGGGCTCATGGGGAGAGAAGGAGAGCTTTGCTGGATTTTGAAGGTGATACTGAAAATTTATGTAGTTTCTTCCTCAATCTTTGCCCCTTTCCCATCTACTTTTAAAGGTATGGTTTGCTTTGATCTGTAGGGGAACCCTCTTCCTAGCCTGCACCATGAAAAGAACAAACACCACAAACTATTAAACAGCCTATTTGTGACTTTCTGTTTTTTCACTTCCTCTAATGATGTCACAGAGGAACAGAATCTGTCCCTTCCACACGTGACACTGGGAGAGATTGCAGAACAGACAATAAAATACCCTGCTGTTACCAAAATATCAGCAGAAGCTCAGCTGAACCAGAGAAAGTGATGGAGATGAAATCTTCTTTTAATTAAATTAACAACTGAAAAATTAAAATAAGAGGGAGAAATGAATATCCCATTTGCTTGGAATCATGATAGTCAAAGAAATTTATAAGGAGGCTATTCTTCTAGTCACCTCTGTCTCAGTAAATCCATCAGCAATGAAAGACTGTTCATGACCTTCATTCACCCTTTTAATTTAGGCATCTCAATGTCAATATGTTCCTTTAAACACATATAAGAGCTTTCTCTTCACCTTAACATTTTTATATAATGGCTTCTGTACAATTAAGGAATTATGAAAGCTCACACAAATGTGTTGTTGTTAAATTTATTGTCCATATGTACCAATAACGCTCAAAAAAGATTGTGCCCTAAATTTCATTCTAAATGTGAGTGGTTTTGTGCAGATATTATACACATGTAAATGCTGCTCACAGATAACAGTAATTTCTAAGTATATAGAAAAATATATTAATATATCTACCTAGCTATATATGTTTTTAATGAGAAAAACTACAAACAGGAATGGAAAGATGGAAATTTAACAGCTATATTGAAGATAATCAGAAGAGTTCTTTCCATAAAGGCTAACAACAGATAATGACTTTCTCAGGAAATCACTAAAATGACAGGATTTTTCTGCTTTGTTTTCACTGAAGTTTTATGATGCTCCCTTCTTGCCACTTAGCAATGAAACAAATGAGGTTAGATGGCAAAGATTATGAAAGAAATTAGCAATAATGAGTCCAGTAACTAAAAACATTAGTAGAGAAAATTGAGTTGACCTTACTTTTATAATTATTCATTTTCTTAATTGTTTTTTTTTTCTTTTTTTTTTTTTTTCCTGGAGTAATTGGAATGAAATTAAATAATACAAAGTACAACCCTCACATGTGATCATGTATTTGGCAGAGATTAATAACCTTCCCAAATACACAATGCATTGCCCATTTTGTAGGTCACCTCCTGGCAAATACCTGTTCTGAGCTGTGACCTTGCTACAGAGATCCTCTCTCTTCTAAACTTTCACTTCAGGATTAATACACACTTGTTTCCTAACAGCCCTGAAAGCCTTGTAGTTTTAGTATGTCATATGTACAGTCGCCAATCCAAAGATAAAATAGATTTAAATTATAATCACTGATGTCTCTTTCCAGTTCTGCAGCCAGCCTCAAAATAACACATTTCTTGGTCAACTCTTTTCAGCTACACCAGTGAATCAAAGTGGAAGTCCACCAGCTTATCACAGCTGTTACCAAGTGTACTCCTTAGGCAAATGTAGGGAACATTATCCTCTCCTTTGGGCAAATAACACATCTGTCCCACTGCAACCTGTGGAAATACTGAGGTAGAGTAAGTGGTGCTGCCCTATACCAGCCGATGTTTGCAGAATTCATTCCTGTGTTATCAAGTGAAACAGTATGATTAGTTCCGACAGTTAATAAAAGATAAAAACTGAATACTTCTCACGTTCAGGGTTACAGCCCTTAATATTTATACAGCAGACAACTTTGACATCGTAAAGCTCTGTCGAATGCCATGTGATATGCAATTCCTCCCACCTTCTGCACATTTCTTTTCAGAACTACATTTCCCAAGATGAATATCAGACCACACACAATTCCATGGAACAAAATTTTATCATAAAGGGAACACAGGCTCTTGTAAAATCCACTAAAATCTTGTGGAATTTTAAATTGCTGAAAACAAAACTTAAGGTAACCTTCCGTTCAGAGCTATACATCCATCTATGAAATACGGTACTTTGCGGATGGCAAATATTACAAAATTAAGGTCTCCTGATACTCTTATAAAGTAAAGAAGCATTATTACTATTATCACTGCCTTGTAAATGGGAACCCAGAGCATAGAAACTGAATGACTTAGCCTCAGGTGATGCACAAATATATGACTGAGAAAGAAATCACATCTTGAGCTCCCAGATCTATCCTGTAGCTACAGGATAACCTGAAACTGAGTCAGGGAGGTTTAAAGGCTTTTTTTTTTTTTTGAGTGAAAGGATCAAACTTTGAGGCAACCTGGTTCAAATCTCCAGATGGTACCCAAACTTGTGGAAGTTGCCTTGGGCGTAGGTTTTGTCTGAGTTTTATTGGAACTTTGGTGCTGATGCAGACTCAGCATTAACAATGTAGATCCCAACATACTCTTGTGAATCCAATGCCAAACAGTTTCACACAGTTCTTGTTCCATGTTTAAATTCAATATAAAAAGTAGTATTAACAGGTAAAATGATTGCTGCTGAGCTGCGATACGTCATGTGTTTAGTTTGATACATTACCTCATGCTCAGTTTCAAATGGGGAGATGGGAATTAGTGGACTCCCTCTCCAATTATTAATTCTGCAGAAACACACAGAGCTCAGCAAGGGGACACAGTCCCAAGCTTCCCATAGACAAACAAAACTAACAGTTGATAGGATATGAAGAAAAAGGTGGCCTTCTGCATGCTCACTTTCCACAGCACTCTCAGGTTCTTTATTTCCCTGAGAAAATGTATTTCCCTAAAAACTGATTGTTGTTAAAGAAAAAAAGAAAAGCTAACCGCACAACATAAAGTGCAAGGCCTAGTTTAAATTAGCATAACTTATAGCACGATTTGTATAAAATAATGAAACCAGCATCCTGTTGTACAAGCATGCTGCTCAGCTGCACCCAGCACAGATCCTAAAATGTGCACCAGCGCAGCACACCGCAGCTCTCGAATATATGCATCCAGTCCCCATGTGCCCTTTGGAGGGCTGTGCACAGCTTGGTGGGCAAAAGCAAAGCCCAGAATTCAGAGCATTAAAAGCAATCTTCCTGACACCTGAAAGACACGTCCAAGTTACTCATCCTGAGCCTATTACTGTAGTTTAGGAGATGTAGGAAATTAAAATGTAAAAGATATCTCCTCCTAAATGTTGATTTAAAACCAAGTATTGGAATTTGCCTGCTTGCACATTCACTTACTGAGGGGAACAGGTAACCTGGGAACAGTAGCCTTGCCTCTCTGCATTCATGTGCACACACACAAAGAGGACAACCCCCAACTCCACAAATTAAAAAGAGAAAGCCTACAAAAAATCTTGGTTAAAAAACACAAGAGTTTTCATTTCTTAAACAAGGACTTGATTGAGATTGGTAAAATTTTATACATCTACATTCTTGTATTTATTTCCAAGGCCAGTCCTTGATCTTTTTGTGTTTTTTTTTTTTTTTTTTCCCTATTATGAATTTATAATTACACAGAAATTTAACAAGTGTAAAACAGCTTATTTAAACAAGGCATCTCAAACTGCTGATAAGAGACCAATAAAATCTCATTCAGAAATGTCATTATTTGTCCATTCCTATTTATTATAATAAAAAAGAAAAGGAAAAAAAAAATACATTTGAGTCATATTTCCTGTGAGTTCATCATACCCTGGCACATAACATTTGTGAATTTTATTCAATTCATTTAAAATGATTTCTAACGCACAGGCAGCAAGTTAAGGACTGCGAGGAATTCAAATGATCACCAGGCATGCAAGATTTCTCAAGAGACAGCTTTCAAACTGCAAGTGAGGTATATTTTCCTTTAGGAATTGTACATAAAAAAAAATTAGATCTAATGACTACATATTTCTCAAAAGAAGACAGGCTTATTCATGTTGTGAAATCAATTGACTCACATATCCTTAAAAGGGCAGGTACTGTTCTCCACAGAAATTCAATTTGGGATCGCCCAAACGACGGCAGTACAACAAATTTCAGCAGCTCCAAGCCTAGCAGAACTAGAGGCAGGAGAATTGTTTTTTGCTGATATGGCCCATAGCCCACCAACATTTTTAGCATGTCAATTTTTTTCTCCCTCATACCAGCGTGCCTTCCTGTTACGTTCCTTGCAGAGGAGGGTGCAGACCCTGCAGAGCTGCTGCGCCCAACATCTTGCACAAGCAGTGGGAAGCACCAAGTCTGAGGAGAGCCCCAGGCAGCTGGCCCTGCGCACCAGCTGCAGCAGCATGAGGAGATGCTGCTGCACCCAAGGGTGCTGGCAAGGCTGCGACTGGGGCAGATGGGAAACACACTGTGAAGCCCTCAGATTTTTAGAGTCTTGTTCTTTGCCCATTCACCTGTGCTCAGCACATGACTTCCACTCTCTTCCTCCACCTCCCTGGCTGTTCCCTTTCTAAACTTCAGTCTCACTTCCCTTGCTGCCTGACTGTTTTATACTGCTCCCATCAGCAGCTCCACCTGCTTTTCTTCCCTCATTATTCCATTCTTCCCTAAAACACAAATCCAGACCTCATAAATTCACTGTCTCTGCTCCTTTCTGATATCCTATGACATTCATTTCCTTTAACCATTTCTTGTACGCCAGCAGCACTTGGGTCTCAAGCACAACTCCACTCGGAAACACTTCGGTCATTCAATTTACCTTTAATATTCCTTCTAGTCATAATTTTGGTCTCTCCCCCAGCATTAAGTTTACAACTTCTAACACTCAGCTCACTGTATAAGAAAATTGTATTATCTGGAGGCTGTAATAGAAATTGAAGAGAACAGATATCACTATTTTTGCTTTCAGTAAATCAGAATTACCTACATGCTCTATTATCTGGAATCACAATTAACCTTTTGTTAGTCAGCCTTTGTAAAGAACATATCTTCATTTTCCAAATGAAGGAAAATGCTTCACTCAGTCCCCAGGTTTGATTTACAGCCAGTAACGCTGTGGACTCAACAAACAGAAATTGCTGACTACTGAGAACAATGAACTTGTTAGTTAACAGAATTAACAGTGCGTTGTTTAAGTATAATGACAGCAATAAAACAAGAGATGTGAAGTTGATACAGTCACAACTGAATCGTAATGGATGAGATATTTACGGCAAAGCTGTTAAAACATTGAATAAAATATGGGAAGAGCAAAAGCAGATGTGATTTTATTCTTCAGAGTTGAAGCTTGTAAAGTATGAGATAGCATGAGTAATAATCACAGGTTCTAGTTCACAATGCATTAATAAATATTGATATGATGCCAGTGCTGAAACTTTCCAGATACAGAAATAAAGTGAGAAAGCATGCTCTTGCATTATGTATTGCTAAGTTTAGATTTTACGGCACACATGGCAATATATTCATTATGATATTACACACACCCCTACACTATCTCACACACACACACCTCTCTTTATTTAGGATGAGAACAAGCATTCAGTTTGCCAATTGCCAGTGCTACAGCCCCCACTGCTGCAGGTACATCCCCCGTAGCACAACTGACAGGACGGATCATACGAGAACTCTTTATCTATTTTAGTGCAGAATTATCCACCCAGGCTTCAATGGTTTGGGAGGAGAGCTTGGGCAGAGCCACTGACTTTGCTCTCAGCACATCAGGCATCACTGGTGGGGCTCATCGATGGTGGGATTGCAGGGGAGAGGGCTGTGGAGCTACGCTGGGTAGTAATACTTTCAGCTCCTCCAGCTAGACTCTGGAAAGTATCAAGTATCTCCCTCCATCAGCTGACAGAGCTATTGATCACACAGGTTTAAAACAGAGGGGGGGGGGGCGCCCCCCCCCCATGGGAATGGTATTTCTAGCTAGAAAAATAAAAAAGATTGAAAAGATGTACCTAGAATCAAATTTAAGTACTTAGCATCTGAAGCCCAAAATGTTTTTGTGATCTATCCTCACAATGCTACAGTCTCCAAATAACATACAGGCAACTTGAGGACAGAAAGACCAAGTCACACAGGAATCTTGGACAGAATAGTAACCTAAAGTTCAGCTTCTCAAGTCCTGAATTAGTATCTTGCTTATTGCACCATCCATATTTCAGACCAGCTTAGGGAAATCAACATTTCCTATTCTTAGAATGCTTCAGTGGTCTCTAGTACTGGCAGGATAGGTTATGCTTTGCTTTTAAACATCCACTCTAGATAAGCATTTAATTCCTTGGCTATTATACCCTACTTTTAACTGGCAGAAATTGGCAGAAACTCCCTATCATCTCTTCTTAAGTCACTGCTTTATTTTCTATATCACCTCTGTAGATTTGCATTAAATTTTCCATCAGTCCTTGCCATTCTTGAGATTGTTTCCCTACATTTTTCTTATAGTGCATCCACCTTCATCTGCTTCCATCCACTAAGCTTATACTGAGTATTTGCTTTCTTTACAACGTGGTCAGACAGCAGGTTTTCAGTCTGCAGTCTCATACACAAGTTAAAATAGTGCAAACCAATATAAAGCTAAACAAAGGAAAAAAATGTACTTTGAATCTGAATCATTTTCCTTTGTACCTGCTCAGACACATTTGCACTGGCATGGCTACGCTGACGGTTAATGTCCATTTGCATACATAAAACACTTCACAAGCCAGTACATGACCTTTTTGTTTTGTTTTACTTCAAATACATCAATCAGTCAACCTGCCTAAGTGACTACTTCTGCATGACTGAAGGATAAACACAAAATTTTGTTCTCATCCCACTGATTACAGCAAAGCTACAATGTCCTCCTTCCTCCCCTCTTTTCTCAGAGAACACGAAACATGCTACAGCTTGTTAGTGTCCCCCATGGCTGGCATCTCTGCATAATGCTTCCTGCAAGTTCAGCTTACAGCAAAAAAAGACTAAACAAATTACTTGGTCCTGAACCTTGAATTAATACCACTGTGAAACCCCAACATTTCTTCACACGTCCATTAGAACTCTGGAAGCTGATGGCAAGCATATACTACTGCACATGCCATCATTTTTATGAGTTTGCATAATTACATATTATTCCATTTTTTTTCCTAGAAATTTCCATTCTAAACCCCTATTGGGAAAGAACGGATATAATTTCCCTGTGACTTACTATGATATTCTGTTCTTATTCATCATCAATCTAATCTCCAAAGGAGGAAACTACAACAACAAACCTCACTTCCTTGAATTCGAATCTCTCTCAAAGGATGCCTTTTTCTGATTTCAAACCATGAAGTGGATTTATGTTGGATCAACTTTATTTTGGCTGGTCAGGTATAGGAACTGTATATAGTGCATGAAGAGCTAACAGTTCACATCTGGTCCGGGACTCTCCTGCAGTTATAATCAGCCTAATTCAAAAGGTGGGGGAGGAGGAATGCAATGAGTTCCCAAACAGAGCTCTCCTCTGGTTTCTGTGCTATTTAGCATAATTTGTAATATATTTGTCTGCTGTTCCTACAAGCTCAGACCATCAGATACAGGTTCTGAAAATAGACCTGCAACAGAATCCCGCAGGTTTTGCTTCTGTGCTTTTCAATTTCTACGTAATTCCTGTCTTCAGGTTATGGCTCCTTACTACAACATTTTTGTGTGGTTTATATTATCTTTGTACTATTTTGGGCCAGGGCTGATTTCTATGGAAGATATTCGGTATGCGCAGTAGCAGTGGTTTAGGTAGCCCAGAATAGCTGTACTGTACTTGGCAGGCCTACTGCCCTTTTTTCACAATTGTCATTCTCACTTGCTTTCTGGGACATGCACCTTGGCTGAACTACCCAAATTTAGATCTATACCTCAGACACAGCAAGTCCTTACAGCTTCCTTTTCACTCTTTGAGTCTTATTTGGAATATAGCCAGGCAACTAGCCCAATGTTTATGTACCTCCACTCTATAATTATGAGAAAAACATTTACTTAGGAAAAATACTATGAGAATAGACAGTAATGGACAGCCGTTCCAACAGAATACCACCAGGCAGGAAGGAGATCAGAGCTGGGACCTGCCCTCCGCCGCAGTCATGGATACAGAGAATTACCACAATAGCTCTAGCTAATGCTAATTTTACAAAGTTGTGAAACGAAACAGCATGCATATGCCATCTGTGCGTGAAACAGCCATATATATTAACATTTCCGAGAAAAGGTCATATAGGCAAGCAGATGTGGTCCTAAGTTTGGGTTCTTTTCAGGTTCTTATACAACAGGAGTGGCAGAGCTTCTGGAAGGATTGTTCTTTACTCTGTACAGAATATAGGATGACATAGCACCTGTACTGATGAAAGTCTGCAGGTTTGTCAGAGCAGAAATAACAATTTTCCAATGAGATAACATCTTCATTCATGCACTGTAAAGTTTCTTACAAACTTTCATGAATGTAGCCTTAAAACCCATTCCACTATGGGTACAGTGAGATTCACCCCAAAGCAATGAAACAGGAAACAAATTGGCATCTGATGTACACTAGCATCAGTCCATGGCAACCAACACATCTGCACTAACATGCGAGAGCTAAGGAGGTAGCCCTACAACTTTTAGTCTAGCCTGGACAGTAAGTCTCACTGCAAGGGCTTGTGCGTCACAAAGGGAATTTGCAAGAGTGAAATAAGACCTGCTGTTCACAGTTGCTGCAATTGTATAAGCAACTCAGGAAACTGCATTCAAATGTCTTTTTACTGTCATCTGAAAGCAGAGAAACCAGATCCAGAGAATCCAGGGCACCTGCCAGGGCACCGCTCGTTTATGTGTGAGCAGATTTTGAAAACTAAGTGCCAGGGTGTACTTTCAAAACATCCCAACTGTTTCCCCAAACCTTCCTTGGGGCTCTCCACATTCTTAATGTTATCCATTAGTCTGTCCCACACCATTTCAGAATCAACACTATTATTGATGTTAAACTGTGCCAGCTGATTTAGATTTCTATGACATATGGACTCCTGTCCACTAGGTACTCAGCTGCAACCACTAAACTCATTTCACTTAGATCTCAACTCGGAATAGAATATTAGGGATAAACGGTCAGTGCTTTAATGGTCATTTCACACTTCATCATCAAGTCATCCATTCTCTGCATGTGCCACTTAAGTCTTCCATTCTGTTCCCTCAAATATATCATAGCAAAAATGAACATGACAAAACAAATGTTGAAAAAAGCAACCTTTGCTTGTTGTTGGCATTTTTTTCTCCCTCTAACTAAATGGCGAATTGTCCCATTATACTTATTTCCTGCAAAATATGTATCTCCAGGACCTTCAGTGCAGCAAAGCAAAGCACTGCTACAGTCATCTTGTGTATGGAGTGCTTCTGTTTTACATACTGACACGCATTTTAACATGAAAAAGGTCAGAGATGGAAACAGCACAGCTTGTTGCTGTGACAGCAGACATTTAACAGAAAGACTTCTGGACACACTACAGTTTAAAATAATTTAGTAAAATAATTGCCATGATTGATTTTTTAGGTCCCCGAGTTCATACCACACACTTTTGTGTGACAACTCCCTTCAGTGGTGTTTTTAGTTTCTTTTTTTTTTTTTTTTTTTTTTTCCTCCAGCAATGACAAGAAATGCATTTCAAATAAATTCTGTGTTGTTGTCAAAGTTTGATCAGATTCACAAACTTCATCATCATTTGTTGGCTAAGGACCAGCCCACAGAACTGTTGCCAATCCTTTGTCCAAACAGCTGGTAGCATCAGGCTAGCAGAAAATCATCTTGTTCAAATGAACTTTTGATAGCCTGCCCTTATAACAAGCTAAGCCTTATTGGTAAGGAATGCAGCACTTGCTTTTGTTGCAAACACAGACGTTGCTACAGCAATGGCCACATCAGGACAGCACGATACATCTGCCCCTGAAAATAATTAGTATGGTTACTACAAATGGAAGCCAGAAAGGATTATGTTTGATGGGAGAAAAGGAACTGTGAGATACAAGAGTAATAAGCAAAGCTGTTGAACTTGGGAGAAGTAAGAAATCCATTACTTACAAGACTGCACAGACTTGGATTCACTCATTTTAGCTACCCATTTTAGGCACAATATCCACAAAACTAAACCTCACAGAGTTTATAAGCTAGACTTCCTCCATAGTCAATGGAGAAAAGCAGGTACATCTGAAGACAGATTCAGGATGCTTGTAAACATCGATCAAGTAGTCTTTGTAGAGTGATTTGGTACAATTCCAGAAGGAAGCAATCTAAAATTACTAAAGCAAATATTGGTATGGTGGCTATAACAAATAATTGATAGAAAGCTGCAAAGTAGATTTCACAATGTCAATTCAGAAAGCCAAGCCCTTTCCAAAGAGAGAAGAATTAGTAGAAGGGATTAGCATATTTAGCATAAGAGTGTAACAGAGCTTTCATCCTAAAGCTGGAGAAATTGCTTCTAGTCCACAGAAGCAAAGGACCACAATTTGAGACAAGCCATCTTGCAGCAGTGCCTCCACCTGAGCCAATACGTTAAGTTCCTATAGGCATGCACGGCACACAGGAGAAGAACTCCAGCAGAGGCTATCATGAGAGGTGACCCTAGTGTGCCTATGACTTGTTATCATTGCAGTCTTGCAGTCTTTAAAACACAAGGACCTAAAATTAAATTTCGCACTTACTTGAAAAGTATCCCTAATCACAGGACTACGCACAGCACAGCCAGGCACATAGAGACCACGGGCAGAGACTACCTTTACACCACAGATGCCTTTTTGAACTGAGCTAAACATGGTCCAGTTGTTTTACATAGAAGAAATCCAAGCTGATGAGGGATCTCAGGGCCCTTAGGCTTCATTTAAACATCTCCTCACTATGACATGGAATGCAGCTTGGTTGGGAACAATCTGCACACCCATACCTCTGCGTGGCCAGGTTAACCCACTGCAATAAGCCTTATCCCTTGTAAACCTTTACCCTTATTAAAAACTCACCAGTTTCGCTTGAATCACAGTTCAGATGAGTACAAGACAGTGTGAAGGAACCACATAGTGGAAAAAAAAAAGGGGGGGGGCTGGCGGGTGTTTAAAAAGTGGAAAAAAGTAAAGCAACATTCATTGAACACAAGCAGAGGGCTTAGGAAACTAAACAGAGATCCCAGCAGAGGACTCTATTAGAAAGAAAAGTTTTTTTTTTTTTTTTTTATTTATTTATTTATTAATTTGTTAAGTATAAGAATCCATATTTTTTCAAATAAAATCTCTGTTCTGATCTCCATTATAGACTTGGAACAATTAAATTGGATGCACTTTTAAAATATAATTTTCACCAAGAAGATAATTCAATAAAAATCCTAGCATATGTGGAAAAAAATAAACCAACATTAAAATGTTAAGGTTGAAGTTTTGTTGTAACAGAATTATTCATGCTGGCTTTGTTATAAAAATTTATGATTAAAATCATGAAGAACCAGGTACAAAAGTTGGAGGATTTGTCTACACTGCTTTGAATTTTAGGATTGTTTCAAGCAGCATGTTTGCTTAAAATGCCAAAATGCTGTTCATGTGCATCCATGTGAAATAAAATGATACCAAAGCATATGAAATATCAATATGGCTATACTATAATTTCAGAATTGTCTGAAGGAGTGGAAGACTGATCCCATTTTCTAGAAAAGTTAAACAAACCAGGACATTTTCCTACTCCTTACTCTCTACAGAAATGCCCAGAACTTCTCTCTCAATCCTCATACAGTGTTCTTAGAGGAGAAAATAAAAAATATAAATATATACTTGTATAGTTAAAGTTGCCGTTTTAAAAACAGCTGTAACAGTAATGAACCAGAATCACAATAAATAATATATATATATATATTTTGTTTTGAGATATATTTAAATTAAAAATCCCAGGTTCTCATATTTTTGATGTTAGGACTTCAGAGTAGGTGAGCACTGGCTTTGGAAGTTGCAGACAAAACTTGTAGGCTTTCTTGTACCCACAGCCTGCAAATGCTAGGCTTCAAAATAACACAGAAGAGCAGTTAGCATAGAGAGACTTTTCCTCAGGCCATGAGATCACTGAATAACACAATACATCATTTTGCTTTACAAACATAAGCCTCAGTTGCGGAAAGTATGTACATCTGTGTGTGTAAAGGAAAGTGTGAGCTAAAGTGCTTTCCTGAACAGAAAAGATTCTTTGAAGAGGGGCTACTTGAGTGTCTAGACTAATGGTGAAATTTAGTTTTATCTCCTTATACATTGAAGTCATCTTCAATGCAGGCTGGGAGTAATATTCTCTCCTTCTAAGCCACAGCCCCAGATGGCCAGATGTGATGTGATGAGGGAGAAGGACCAGCGCTTGCCTTGACATGAAGGCTGTATCATTCCCCTGCTTCCTTGCTGTTGCACTGCTTTCCACTCTGTGTGGTGCATTTGTCACAGAAATTCAAAATGTTTTAATATTAGTGAATTGTTTTTCGAACAATACACCAAAGTCAAAATATTATTGAGGATATATGTAAGTATATATGTTGCACAATGTTCAGTTATGACACTGGAAAATCATGCTATTCACCCATGGTCAGAGCATGTTTATATTGGGAACACAGACCTAAGACACCTCATTACCCTGTTAAAGAAGCTAGACTGCACTGTCTCTATTTTAAAGTTAAATTATAATTTCTTTTCAATGGCATAACCCAATCAATTTTTGATAGCATTTCTAGTGTAAAATATTACTGATATGAAATGCAATACTTAAATACATGTTCAGCATTTTACTTTGTTCCCATTCTTAGTACACTTTATTTTGACAGTTCTAAACAAATGTCAAAGTTGCCTTCAATTTCCTCCCTCCTTCTTCCCCCATTTTGTGCTGGTGCATTACTAACAGAATTAAAACTTTAAAATAGCCTTAGGCTTTCTAACTGTTTTTGAATGGTATCAGAGGCTTTTGTCTATTTCAGAACATAAGCTCAAAGATACTAATTTTGCCATATTTTTAAAAAATAAATAACAAATGTTCAGAGCTAAAATAATAAAAATAGGCTGTAGAATACAAAGAATAAAAAAGAAAGAAAAATGGATACCATATTGCAAAGGAAAAAGAGTTAGATTGTCATGAATCTGAAAGGAAATCAATAGGACAACTTTGGAGACCCATTTCAATCTGTTGTTGACATTGTTTTCTAGTAGTAATTTTCTCAAAATGTTAACAGTATTGAGTTTGCTTATTGATTCTATTATTTTTGACCTTGCATTAGTGTGGGCTAATCTTACATGCCATAAAATTTCCTTTCACAGCTAAAATTATTGTATGGCTCTAGGGGAAAGTTACAATCAGGTCACAGCCCCCTCAGGATTTTGATGAGCATATAACCGGCAATAATGAGTTATTTTGGCTTTCTATATACCTTTCCGTTGTTTACATTTTATTACAGAGTTTAGGCAGGGTCGTCATACAAGCGATCAGTATTGACTAAAATACTGAAATTATAATAAATTGAAAAGTAAACTTCGAGCAGCTAGATAGGTCTACCTCTGTAAGAGTCAATAGTATAAACATACAGATAGGGAATGAGCTGGAGCCAAACTGCTACTCATTTGCCTGGGGATGTGGCTGCACAGCACACGATGGCACAGCCAGCTGTTGCAACATTTATGATCCAGCAGCAGAAAGAGAGACTCCGCTCATCTTCTATATGGCAGAAAAATACACAACATAACAAAGAGGAGGATGAGACTATCCTCAAATATAAATTTGTCATGTATTCTATCACATATACCTGTGAGACCTTATTTTCGCTCCCTTGTACTGATGCATTAATTACACAGCTATTTTTACCCAAGATTCCTGTATTAAGTGTTCAGAATGGACAGTGCTAAATTAATCAGCAGCTACTACATGATTCAATAGTTTAGCACCATTACTGGTACTTAAACATTTCTCTGAAGATGAAACCATTTGTTTCAGGGAGGATCTTCTGTGACTCCTTCAGTTAGAGTCTGAACACCTCCCAGAGATGAAATGAAAATTTCAAGTTTCAAGCCACACTGAACTACCACCTAATGCACCATACTGTACATACATCTCTGCTAAAAATATAGCATTGTGTACAAACTGCATTTACATTTGGGGCTAAGCAGTTATTTTCATAACATCAGAAACAGTCTGACATTTTGAGTTCCTAGTAGCTACGGCGGCTGTTTAGAGAGCATCCAAACAGCCAACAGTCAGGCTTATATCAAAAGGAGATAATTTGGATTCTGAAAACTTGTAAAGGTCTAGAGATAACCAGATGTTCCTTATAAAAGAACTTTAACACTGGAGAAAAGACACCCAAAGATAGGCTAAGTGCCCTGCTTGAAGGCTGCATAGTATATATGTCCCCAGAGAAGAGAGCTGGAGGGAGATTTATTGTTTGAGGCTTTTAGCCTCAAGCTTAATTTTTAAAGGTATGTATTTCCCTAGAAACAGAATAGTTCCATTTAAAAGTCACAGGTGCCCTGACGCTCAGCTTAGAAGATTACCTCAAGTTTCATTTAATAGGCTTGAAACTTGAGTCAAATTATTTATTACAATGGGCAATATTTTTGTCTGTTTTCTCTTATGGTCATCTTATGTGTTAAAAGGTCTCAATAAAAATTAAAAATTATAACAGATTATACTGTTCTGCCAATGAACATTTTTTCTTTGAACCTTCTTTAAATCTGATATATAGCTCAAACCAAGCCTTCCATGTAATCCTAAAATAAATAAATAATAAAAAAGAAAAGTAGCAGTCAATTCCAATTTATCCCAGCTAATGTATCCCAGTCTTATGTTTTGTTTTTGCAGTTTTGATGTCCAAATCCTGACAGTAGTAATCACTACAGGAAAACTTGCACAAGATGCAGAAATGAGAAAAAACCAGACTTTTACAGAACAGCTAAAAACATGGGTCTTTATGCTGATAAGGTTTCGAGAGCCAATCAAAAGAGCTATCAAAAAGAGGCAAGCAGATTTTTTTTATTTTTATTTTTTTACTATCTGGATAATTTAGAGAATTCTGTAACGTTCACCCTCTCTGCGTCTTGTTTAAAATATGATATGAATATATTCTGAACAGCTTATGCACACACACACACAAATCAGGTAAAAAAAGGAAGCCTTTCTGTATAAAGTCACAACTTTAAAATCTAATTTTTAAAAGTAAATAACTTTTACACAATGATAATTTCAAATGAAAATGAGAATTATATGTCTAAAGAACACCAGAGAGGGTGCGATGTCTTTTTAGCAGCAGTTTTTGTTCCCTCTCCTCATTAGTAGGATAAAGCAGCCACACAGTTGTCAAACATTTGGGTTTTACTGAATCACCATTTCCCCACTGGAAGCAAAGAATAAATAATTTTATCACACGGTAATATTTCATAAATATTCACATAATATTTCTTTACTAAATCAGAAGTCATATGTCTATTTTTTCCTTAAAGAAGCATTTTTCCTATTTCTAGAATCACAAGCACATGATAGACATTAGGGCTTTCTATAATTTATTTTAAACAATTTAAGAAGGCACTTTGTTAACAACAAGAGAGCAAAAAGTTGTGTAGTGAAAAATCCTGTTTTATTTTAAGGTCTCTATTATCTTTACAACTTCAGAAAACAGATTTCATCCAACAAGCTGAAAATGTTATATACACTACAGCATAGTACTTAATCCCACTAAGAAAATACTTCAGCACATGCTTAAATATTATCCAGGTTGTCTAATCTGTATTGTCTACTTTTACTGTTATTACATTTTTGTGGTATTGGATAAAGAACAAAGCAAGAGAAAGCTGGAGAAGATTTAAAGAACTATGAAGCCAAAATAACTTACAATAGTGGATTTTTTTTTTTTTTTTTTTTTTGAGCTTAAGGGGGAAAGCATTTTCCAAGACCTGATTTGATAAAAAATTGGTTTTGTTTCTCTGCAGTCCAGTTAAAAGGAATTTAAAATTCAAAACACACAGAGATGTTTACTCTATTAAAACTACATAGGCATGATAGGCAAGATAAAAAATCTTTTGATTTTTTAAGAACTCTCAAATGCAGAATCAAAGATGAGACAAGTCCAAACCAGTTATTTCCAAGACCCATCTATAGAAACTTATAGAAGCTCTACTCTCCAAGAATAATCATCATGTATGTGCTCCAAATTTGGGAATTTGAAAAGGGACTTAATATAGTCAGCAGTTTTTCAAGCACCATAAATCTAAGTAAAAGTAGACAGAATTTAGGGGATGAGTCTCATTTTAACTATGACCATTTTATACCTCTTTAGCAGGGTGAACAGGCCTTAAAGCAGACATAAAATATGTTCAGTAACAGCTAAAAGTTTTCCAAAAAGCATCAGTGTAAGACAATGAAACTCAAGCTACAAAGTCAGTTTGGTGCATTTTGAAATTGTTGCAAAATTCTTTCAAAGCCATTTAAATTCAGAAGAGACCAAGACAGCAGCCTGGGGAACAAATCTAGTGTCTTTATTTCTGTTTATTTCTGAGTATGCATGTCCAGTAAATATCTGATAAAACATCTGCAAGCTGATGGGTAAATTATAATTATTACTAGTTTTGTACTGATACATCTGTCACTGTTCTCTAAGGACACTGCATTTCTCAAGGTAGTAACTGTCTGTAGGTTACATTGTAATGGGCATGTGGACATCCGGATATTCCATATGTGTAAAAGTAAAACATTTAATAAGGTTCCATCTTCTGACAGGGATTTTTGAAACTATTCCCCCCTCTCCTCCCCCCCAGCTGTGATTTCATGAAGGAGACTCGTCCTTTGTTCCTAAGAAGAGTCTAAATGATGGACTTCTCAAAACCTTTGGATTCCAGTCAACTGCATTTGATTCTCCCAGATATTAGAAAAGCACTTATCTGACAGGTGATTTGGACTCAACTGCAAAATGTTGAAAATTTTGTTACAATACATGTTTCCACCTATGCATTCTGTATCATCAGATGCTTACATAACTAAAAATCCCAGCCCTCAGTTTCCTTCTCTCTGTTCCACATCTCTAAAACAGAAATATCAGGGCTTTCCCTCCCTTGGAAATGAAATGAAAAAGCACATGCTGAACACTCCGAGAGCTTAGGTGCTAAAGTAATGGAGTCATAGAAGAAGCAGTTTAGGACACAGAACAGACCGCAGAGCCTTTTATTGCCTATTTATTTGCCATTGTCCAAATGCTTGTTTTCTGCTACATCTGTCTTTAAATCAGCTCTGAATTGTTCTTTTCTATTTGTTACCTCAGATTTTGCATGAATTAGACTCACTTTATCTACTCTGTTTCAGAAAGACAGAAAAGACAGAAAATGATGAGTGTATTGTGGAGGAGAACTGATACATTGAGTGCTGGCCTTAGGTTACTCCTTCTGGGATTTATGTCTCCAAAAACCCTTCTGATCTGTTTTCCCCAGTCCTTTCAGATTTACAAATGAATTTTAAGTTGGAATAAAATTTAATTCAGTGCTACCTAAGCTCTGCTACCAATTGCTTATCTGTGCTTTCTATGATATACATATATTTATTTAGACTTATACAATGCATTAAAAAAGCCTCAATCCCAGGCCTCCCAGGAGCCTTTGCTATGGTATCAGTCAGTATACAATCATACCAATGCAACACAACACATGCATGTGTTCTATAAACCTGTAAAAAGGTACTAGAATTAGAGGTATCAGTCTTGGATTCCCCAGTCACCATTACATCTATTTAAAGAGATTTTTTAAGTTGTGGCCCCTGAGCTCCATGGAGTCGTGAGGCTTATACCTAATGTATCTGCAAAAATCTTAGGCTTATTTTCAGCAGATTTCATTTTGCGTATTGCAAGGATCTACTTCCTAGCAGAAAATAGTCATCCCACTTTTCAAAGTGGGTTGAGAACCATTAATAGGTTGTTAATTTTTACAGTGTGCCAATAAATGGCAGATTGGAAGTTTCATGTACCAAGAGGCCAGGACATGAACTCCAAAGGCATACAGTCCTGTTGCAGAGATCTGCCAAGGGCAGAAGAATCTTTGTTTGCTTTGCTTATATTATTACTACGCTAAAAGAAGTGGTAACTTAAATATGCATGTGTCAAGTGTTGCTAAGGTCAAAAATGATGTTTTATTTGCAAGCCAGGGCTCAAACATAGATATCAACAAACACCAATGTGATAAAACTTCAGAGAAATGCCACAAAAAAACATCTGTAGGAAACACAGAGGAAGAAAGAGTTTACGAATGCAGCTGGGAGTTCAGAAGTTACAGGAACAGGTAGCAAACAGCAACCACTGAACCTACTCATAAAGGTTCAAACCCATGGGATGGACCTGATGGTTAATAGTCTTTGCTGCTGCTTTAACCCATGAGCAAGGATGAATGCTTTTCCGCCCTTTCATAATACCAGAATCACCGTTTTAGTAACTTTAGTAAAATGTTTTTTTCTAGTAAGTTCTGGGACCAAAAAGAGAGGTATGACCAAAGAAGCCCATTTGCACATACAGTATTCCATGACTGTACTGAGGCTTGATTTATCTGCTGAATTGCTCAGATATTCACATGCATGAGAAATTGCTCAACCTGACAATTACTTGAATGCACAAATGGAGTAACTACAGATAGAGATCAAATAACCATGAATATTTTTGTACATCTATTTACATCACCAAGTTTTCAAAAAATCTGGGCCTGGAAAACTGTTGCAGGTATCACAACTTTCTTTGTGTGCAGACTTAGTCTCTTTTGTTTCTGGAAATAGCTACTAATTCGTTATTATCACTGACGTTTCTTGCAATTTCATGTGTTTCCCTAGCAGTGCCTGTTTCCTCAGTTTCATTATTATCAAACAGTTCTGCTGTGATAGACTGCTGATCCTCATCTTCATATTGATTAATTTCATTTTCACATGCATCATCCTGATTTTCAACATCTTCAGCACAGTCTTCTTACAATGAGCCATTTGTAAGACAGATTTTCATTATTGAAGTCATCTTCAGCATAGGAATGTGCTGGACCAGTTTCAGCTACAAAGCCATATTCTGCTTGGCTAGATTATTATAAAATAGAAATACACATGCAAAATGGA
Organism: Oxyura jamaicensis; assembly: GCF_011077185.1. NCBI lineage: Eukaryota > Metazoa > Chordata > Aves > Anseriformes > Anatidae > Oxyura > Oxyura jamaicensis. Next base: position 8,542,742 of record NC_048912.1, read on the forward strand.
GTTCCTCAAAAACTTTCAATGGTGTAAGGAAGAAACTGAATCTGGCCCAGCGTTTGCTTCTCTCTGCATTTTGGCTGTCTCGGGGAAAGGATATGCCAATCATATTTGGGCTTGATCATTATCAATGTAATTAAAATGCAATTTATTTTTTTTTGGATTAATTTGTAGATTAAACAGAGTCATTTTATTATGTTTATCTCGGACATCTAAAATATTTAAGCATTTAACATTACCAAGTTAGCTAAATAAATCTTTAATTTAGTATAATTAGATTTGTTTAAATTAAAAAATGTATTGATATTCCAAAATAGTTTCATATTCATTTGGAACACTAAATTAGAACTTAAAATAACATGCAGTTGTCCCCACTTTTTCAGCTCACAGGTCAGGAAATACTGTTATCTAATACAATGCATGCTCTTTTATACATACTAATCCAGACCCTTATAATTTATACTGTATCATCAGTCTTTAAGCTTTTCTGGCAATGAAGAAAAGGCATTGCTGTCCTGTTTAAAGGATACAGCCATAAAATGCTTGGGAAGGGTTAGCAACTGGGCACATTCACAGGAGGAAAATCCAGGTTTGGCTGAGGAAGGCTGACTGCAGCCGGGGCACTGAGGCCGATACCGCTGCCTGCGATGCTCCCTGTGCTCAGCCACTGGCAGCTGCTGCAGCCAGGGCACTGCCCGGACCGGTGGCATGAACCCGTACACGAGAACATAATGGCTCTAACAGAAAGATTATTGCTCTCTAATGCCCTTCTAAAACCTAGAAGCTTGAGCTGAAGTTGCCTTCCTTTTAATGTGTGTAATTACAAGTGTTACTGTAGGTCATTACATTACTGGCTACTATATTAAAATTCACTTCTAGAGCCAAACTTCATCTTTTAAGAGGACTTGGAAAGCAGGGTAGCCAATGGAAACAAACTACATGATACACACAAGCAATGGTTTATCTTATATTACAAAAAAAAAAAAAACAACAAAACAAAACAAAACAAAACAAAACAAAAACAAACAAAAAAAACACCAATCCCAGGATTGCAACAAGGAGCACTATTTCCCCCCTCCCCTTTATTTTTTTTTTTTTTTTGGTGAACTTCTTCTTTACTGGCTGAGACTCTGGCCTTCCCTGCAGCAAACTCTCAGCATTATCTGCAGAAGGAAAGAAGGGAGAGGAGCAGGAAGCAGGCGCTGTGAAAAAGGACAATTCAAATGCTGGATTTCTGGCAAAGCCACACTAATTTAATTCAGGTTTCCCCATCCTTTGGATTTCTTCAGTCTTTCTCCCTGAATTCTTTTGAACTGTGCTGCACATTGCACAAGCTGCGGCGCCCCCAAAGACATGTAGCTGAGGCTTTAGCAGTGCTGCACAGAACAGAGGGACTGCTTTCCATATCTTGTAAATCATATTTTTCTCTATGCTCCAACGTGGTTGCTTGCCACAGAACGGTACTGGTGACTCAGGCTCACTTTACACTCAATGGCTTGACTCACAGACCTGCTGCTAAGCCCTTGGTTCCCTACCTTCTTTTTGCTCAGTTGTTTTTCCTGCTGTGGCATGGGACCTTGAATCTGCCTTTCCTGAACTGCATACTTTCCTTCATGTTATTTCCACAGCTCATACCACTTTGAGTTGTAATCCTGTCTTCCAACATAATCACAATCCCTCTCAGTTTGTGTCATTTGGAGCTGTAATAAGCATTCTCTAGTCCATCACACAGATCTTTAATGAAATATTACTGGACTTACAGAAGCCCATTTAATATATCTTTCCAGTTCTACAGTAGGCCATCACTGAGTATTTTTGAAGTGAGTTTTTCAACAAAACAATATTTTCAGCTGGGCCATGCTGTTTATTGGGATTCCCCCTGAAGCCATCTCAAAATTCTGTGCTGAAGCAATGGGCACACGAGTAGGATGCCATTTCCAGAGAATAGCGACAGCTTAGTTTTGAAACAGTTGCTCCAAGTTCTGAGATGTTGGCAGTGAACATTAATATTCTCACCTGCTATTTTTATGACTTCCAGATGCAACAAAATGATATAAAAGGCAAGATTTCTCAGTTGTCAAGAATTCTTCAAGCCTTACAGAAATTAAAATCCATGGAAATCTTATTCCTGGATACTTTTCAACACAGCCTTAACATGGATATACACGTGCACCGACGTACTTGCATGTTTTCTGCTACATTCTGCTACTACACTAAGTTGTGCACATTAAAAAGTTTATAGCCAGCTTTACAATTTACTTGAAGGTTTTTACACATCTTATTTGCTCCTATAGCTAAATATGAGTTGAATGAGGTATGAGCAACATTTTCCTTTTGCTGTCTCTTATAATGGTCAGTCCCTAATTTTAGGAGGCTCTTTTCATCTGATGGGCCAGCTCTTAAAACCCTTACTTTAAAACTCCACTCCATAAGCACTTGCATTTTTCATGAACTTTGGGTGCATGTGGTCTCAAGGACAGCATATTCTCTATTTCAACATTAGAAAAAAGCCTAACATCAAAAAATCCTATGCTATTAGCAGATCATTTCGTTCGATCAGTTTAAAGAGCAGGACTCAAATGTAGAGCATTAACCTTGATCCTACAGCTTCTCTATGCAGTGATCAGCAGACCATCAGGTTCATGTGGGAGACTGTACCTGTCTTGACTTTCCTGAGTTAACTCATGGGGAGGACAGCTTTATGAAAAACTGAGATCCCTGGAGAAGAGTGTCAGACTTTGTGCAGATGAAAAGCTGGCAATCCTGTGCACATATCCTTCTGCACATCATAAAGAGGTGACAGTTATGATAGTGTTTATTAGAGTGGAAATTTTTCATGCTCCTGTGGCATCTGATAACTGTTATATGCACTAACGAATGACTCATGAATGGCTATCAGAAGTAAGCTGGAGCATAAAGTCAAAAATTCAAAGGTAGTTTCAGATTTGCAGGCAGCAAGGACTCTTCACAGCTCTGGTGTCACACCCGCTGAGCTTGGAGCATCCCAGTAAAAGACCAAATGCTGTTTGCTTCACAGTAAAGCCAGAGAGATGGTTCAAAACAATAACAACACTGGTTCTGCCAGCTGCCTGTACTCTTCCCTCTTTCAGATACAGGCATTTCATCAACTACAAGATAATGGTCATAATGGGTCATTTGAACTAGGTTTCCATCTAGCATTAATTCTGCACTAATATACCGCATTTGCAAATTAGTGCTTGGATCTCATACAATAAAGGTTTGAACATCTGAAGAAAAGAGAAGCTGTTTTCAAATCCTCCCCCCCCCCCCCCTTTTTTTTTTTTTTTAAATCAGTCCTGTTCAACCACAGGAGTCTCACGTGGACACGAGCAGATTAAGTGTGTGACTGACTAAGCACGTACCTACCAGTCTTCCCAGTACCATTTAAGAGACAGACCACTAGAACAGGATGTAGATTTTCATTCGGGCAACATCCTTTTATTATTGTAAGGAAGATACCCTTTGCATGCTTTCTTCCTAAATGAGGGTTCACCTTGCTTTTGTAATTGTCTGATTTGCTTAGCAGCTTGGAAAGACCAGTATGGAAATTTTCAAAATTTCTGCTGTAACTTGGTGTTGAGTCACTGCTGAGGAGGAGCAGGATGCATCAGCAGCCAAGTGGCACTGACTTTGTGCTAAGACAGTCTCCTGTTTGGTCAGCTGCTACCTGTACAAGCTTTACTGAATTGCTCCTGTTACAGTGCTTCTATCCTCAGATAGGTGAGTCTTTGGAGAGGGGCAGTTATGGAATCAAGAATCCATACATCTTATACAGTTCATAAAAGGATGCCCATAAATACCTGTAGTTTCTGTTGTCAGAGAAGTACAGGGCAGCATTGTCCCCTCCCCAGAGCTGGCCATGGTCCCCTTTTCTCTATCAAATTGATCCACCCTCAGCATGACAAACAGCAGATGAGCTTTCTCTTTTCTCCTTGATTTTCTCTAGGTAATATAAAATTCAGCATACAAGGTGCTCTTTTAAAAGTAGGTTACTTCCTAATGACAATAAGAGTTCATATTTGTGCTGACAACAGTGGATGATGTTAGTACTGTGCTGCCTGTATTTCAAACAAAACAAAAACCAAAACACAAAGCACAAAAGGTGTCTTTACTTCACTAAAATTCCATCAGTTTGAGTCAAGGACACCTTTCACCACTTTAGTTCGCAAACAAATGCTGGTAAACTTCAACCAAATTGTGAATTACAGAGCAAAACTCTCACTATTTTCACAAGGCATGGAGACTTGTAGTTGGAAATAATTTTTTAGAGGATGCTTTTTACTTTCTGTGTAAAATAAAAGATAGCTTGGATTTCTACAGAAAAGATCCATTCTCTGCGTGCCCCCCCACGCCTCGGAGCTGTAATTCCTTCAGTACTCCCTGTAAGATCTCTAATCTTTATAGTCAAGCACAAAAGCTGCTAATATAAATATTTGCAGTACTATCATATGCTGGAGAGTCTTGAGTGATGAACTGTTCTGTAATTTGCAGCCCACTAGCTGTGGGTGCTGTTTCCATTATGCGGAAGGAATGTGGTAGTCTGACAGAAAGCATTAAACAACGGGAAGGTTTTACACAGTGCTAAGTACAGGGGTTTGCCACTTCAGTGCGAAATACTACAATGTATTCGTACTACTTCTAATAAGACAAGGATAAGTAAATCAGGGTCACCAAGTGGACTGTTCCAGTGAGTTATGAAAGTGAGAGCAACAAACTTGAATTTACAATGCATGCCCTTTAGCTAAATCTGAGATTTGTTGCAGTTATTTTGGCCTTATTAAAGTATAATATTAACGTCCATAAGAGAAAATTTGTTATTCCAAAGACACTTCCATACCAAACAATGCTATATTTAGAGACAATAACTATCTTGCATTGCATAATCTGGCATTTGTACCACAAGGGAGTCATATGGCATTATTCACTAATGACAGGAAGGCTTCTGGCTCCTTTTCCTGGTGTAATAAATATCCCTTTAGAGCAAGCAAACTAGACAGGGTGTACCACAGAGCTGTAAGATTTTTTTTTTTTTTAATTGCAAATTAGTGAAAACAGTTTTCAAGTCCTTATCATGAGACTTATTGCAACTGGTATGGTAGGAGTTAAATTCTCTCAAACTTTTAAAATCAGTAATAAATCAAATACAGCTACCAGATCACTGCTGAAAATTCACCTTGAGCTTAACCACCAAAAGGCACCTGTTCATGTTTGATGCTCTACGGAAGTCCTGCAACCTAAGGCTTAGGGGATGAAGTACCCATAATAATAGAAATCATTATTACAGACTGCAAGTACTATGGATTTAGGCAACGGTTGCTTTGGCCGAGATGAGATTTCACAACTATTCCATGACTGGATTGGTCTTGGGCTAAAGCATGCCATGAATCAACAGTTCTTGGCAAAGCTAACTTAAGGTTCTTCTCTTCAGGAGGCCTTGGCAAGTGGAACATGACTATTAGGCAACATCCTTAGAACATCATTGGTTAAATAGAGGAAACTAAGCATTTAGGAGAAAGTAGATTTTAAAACAATAAGTTCTGCATACATCTGTAGTGCCTAAATCCTCAGGTGAGAAAAATGTCTGCCTACTTTCTTCAAACTTCCCAGGAGAAGTGCCTTCTGTTTTCTCTCTCTCTTTTGTGAGATACCTGGCCTTTTAGAAACTTGCCAGAGTAGTTCTGATTGTCTGTGTTCTTTTTCCTGTCCTAGTTAAAAGTAGTTTTGTCAGTTTGATGATTTTTCCTCATTCTCAAATACTCAAATAGGTTAATGCTTTGGCATTGGTCCTTTACAACTAAATGGTCTGCAATAACATGGCCTGTAACAGACCTCTCCTGCATGGGCTTCCCCCCCCACCCCCCCCCCCCCCCCCCCCCCCCCCAAACAGTCAATCCTGTTAAATCAATTTGACTGAAAACAAACAAACAAACAAACAAACACCAAAAAATGGAAAAACCTTCCACCACCCCTAAAAATAACCAAGCGAGCATGTGGTATTCCTGCGTTATTGCACAACAATCTCAAATCCATCAGTGTCACTAAGAATCTGTTCTTCCAGTGGATTGATTCACAAAGGGAAAGCGATGGGTGTCTCTAGGAGGTTTGTAGCCCAGAACACCACTGTTGGCTGCAGGTGTGTAGCCGAAGGGTGGAACACAACAGCAATAGAGCAAGTATGGCACAAAATCTCCAAAGCCTGCAAAAAATATACCTCTGAAAATCTAATTGGAACATCTAAGAAGGCTTCAGGTATCTGTGAAGTTAACAGTTTACTACCTTGAACCACATCTTTGGGGTCTCTCTGACTTGATAATGCTCTTAATTCCTTCATTTTTGGCCTTCACCCCTCTGCCTCTTGGCTGCCCAGAATTCTTGGCAAGCTTCCTTTTCAATCTATGAGATGCTTTTCAAGGATTTGGTTGGGTGTTGATGGGGTACCCAGATTATCAGTATCATTGACTCATTAATTCCTTTTTCCTCACAGAGTGCTATAAATGTATCCCTTATTCAGGTGCTCTGTTAGAGTTTTCAATTTTCTTGAAAGATGTCAAAATTAGTCTCACAGACATTGAACTAATATTATTTGTAATGAATAAAAGAAGGTCACACAAGATAGCAGCTGGACATTGTCTTCAAGAGATTTGATCCCAAAAGCACGGCTTTATCAAGTCTGTATTTAAGAGCTCGCTGCTGGAAAATAACTTGTATAGCTGCTTCTAATTAAGATACAAATGTGCAATAACATGGATTGCAGAAAATTAAATCTCCATGGTTTGTGGCATTTTGCCATTTACCTTCAAGTTTTGAAACAAAACAAAAAGCCCACCAAACAGCAGAAAACGATAAAGAAAAGAAACACAACCTAAAGACTCTGTGAAATAGTGTGACAATGAGTAAAAAAAAGCCAAACATTTCAGAGTGCTAATCAGTGCCCAAAGCCCTCCTCTCACAATCTCCTGAGAAAACATCCTCACACCACAGAACAGAGATGGACAAGTCATCCTTCTCTCTGAATTTTGTGTAGTTTAGGTTAGAAAATTATATCCAGAATCCCTTCCTTGCAAAAAGACAAAAACATCCAAAAAAAAAAAAGTTTCTCTAACACTGTAAGAAGTATATTGCTTCCTTTTTATAGAGCAGAACTGCTCTGCAACAGGTAAATACATATGTACTTTTATATTTTTCATGCTCTGGATAACACATCAGGGCATTTTATAGACATCAGGTCAGTGCTGACACGTAACCATCGAAACCATCAGCAGCACGGAAAGTAACAACCCATCTCAACTCTATCCAAATGTAGGAAGTGAAGACAGATTCTGCATTGCATTGAAAGTTCACCAGCCTTTTTAATAAAGAGAACACAATTATTTATACTGAATGTGGCCAATCCAGACAGGTTAAAACAACTGGAAATTGCATAAGAACTGTAAGTACAGGAGCCAATAGCCATCTAAAGTGAGACCTATTATAACATTATTTAGGCCATTCTGAGTGGATACTGAAGAAGGGAAAACAAAGGAAGTCCACAGATACATGAAAGTCTGTCTTAGCTCCCCTTCCATACCAGCTGGGAGAAGTCAGGCTGATTCCAACAAGCATGGGACCGGAAAATGAAGCCTGCCACGACCATTGTGTGGGGTGCTTCAGGCACAGTTCACATCTCTCATCATTACCAATGCATATTCTGATGAAACGCTACCATTGCAATCAACTCTAAAAGACCAAAATAAGATTCCAAATTTTTTTATGCATATTGGCAGACACATTTTATACAAACATGATTTTCCAGTCAGGTTGTAATGCCATCTCAGAGTAATTTTTTGCAGTTAAGTTATAAACCCCTGAAAGCAGCATTTTATAATGGAAATGCTGATACAAGCTTAACCAGAGCAGCAAGAAGAGTGCCATACACTATAAAAATAAAAGTGAATCATAAAGCAGTTAAGGTTTGATTACTATAAAATACCTGGACTTTAAATTTTGTTTCAGACTTTTTTTTTTTTAAATTACTTATGACCTAGAGATACTTTTTGGACAGATGATATCTAGGGAATTAGATCAAAGATCCTTTTTGTAACTTCAGAATACAGCACTAATGTGTTCGATGGTCTCCTTCTAGCATAAAACATGAGACTTTGAAAGTTATTTGGTCTACTTGTAAATAACAGTGTGAAGTAGAGCTTGCAATTAAAGTGAAACTCCTTCTCTAAACTCCAGCCAACCAAAACTGAGATTCATAGGGGTAAAAGAGAAAAACAAAAAAAAAAAAAGAAAAAAGAAAAAAGAAAAAACCTCCCAAGATTTCAAAGATGCCTGGTAGGAATATTCCTTAATTGAGCCATGCTTTAGAGCTGCATGGAATTGTTCTTATTAAAAATTAAATAAGAACAGAGGAGAAGAACATGGGAGCTTTTGAGAGATTAGAGCTTTATAAGATTTACTTAAAAGGTTTCTATTAGACTTCAGGGGTTCTCTCACATATGAAAAACTCACCTACACAAAACAGACTGAAAAGCTAGGGTTCCATCTATTAAAAACCACAATCAATTGATTGGAAAGAAAAAGATTTTTTTTTTTTTTTTTTCCAGAACAGTAGTACTATTCATGTTGAATACATGTGTTTTCTCTTTTTGCTAAATAATCACCACGTTTTTTAAACTCAGTATGTTCATTTTTAACCTACATTTCTTCTTGATTTTTCCTATTTAACTAATTGAGAACCAGTTCTGTTTGTCTGGGCTTCTCTCTGCTTTCTTGCTTCCCACCTAACAGTTTGCAAGGGGCTAGGTATAGTTTGAGATGCGCACACAAAAGACCTTACACTGACCACATACTGTGAGCTCAGTGGGACTAGAGCTACTCGCTCTCTGGAGAATGAACTTCTAGAGGGTGAACAGTACATGAAATGTGGCTTGAAGATCTTGCTGCAAATGCAGACCCTTCTGGAATTTTATCACCTTTCTTCAGTCAAATTGCAGGTTTGCTTTGAAATCCTTAAATATGCCACCTGCTATGTTATTTTGGAATCCACCTGCAAAAAATGGAGCCTTAAGATTCATCAGATGGGGACAAAAAAACATTCTCAGTTCTTTGGCTTCCATCTGTGCTAACCCTGCCTTAGCAAGTGCACCTTCTGCATCACGCCAAGCTTTGAAGTATTGGCAGACTTTTGGGATTTCACAAATGAAACACTTAATACTTCTGGGCAACCCGAGGAGCTTTGCTGATCTTTGTTCATATTACGTTTCTAGCTCATTCAAGTTGGCTCACAGACCAATTTCCCATTAGGTTTTTATCAAAATCTCAAGTGACACATTACCGACCTATTCTCCTCTCTGCAAAGCTATTGCATGTTTTCAAAGGAGCTAATCTGACTCCCACGTAACTATCAATAAGTATTGGAAGTTTTAAAAGATGCGACTGAATGTAGTTTGGGTTGATGTTATAGGTCCATAAGAAAAAAAAAAGGGGGGGGAGAAAAAAGACTGCTAATTAATGCAATCTGTACTAATGTAAAAGCAATACAAGCTTTATTGAATGCTTTGGTTTAAAGGGGTGTACCTCGATGATCAATCAGAAGAAGACTGCTCAGAAAAACAATATACTGAAAACAAAATATGTAGTTTCTTATCGGTTTCTGGGCTGCCCTACCCAGTTTGCTTCAGCAAACCCAGAAGCCTACCTGGCTGCAGACCCTCTGTGGCTCAAGGGACTTCCAGAGACTGCAGCAGCTCTCTTTATCCCACATTGTTATTAAAATGCATTGCAAGTGAACTATTAGTGAGCACAATAAGTTCATTTTTTTGCCACCTCCACTATGGCAGTCTGAAATCTCTGCTACAAGGGAGATTGTGAGGGTGTTAATAGGAAAAATTGGTCAATCCAAGTTCCTCCCAGAACTGTTTTGTCAGGACACAGGGTATGGAGACTGTAAATCCTGTTATTTTCAGCTCAGCAAGGATTTACTATCTGATCTTTACAACCCCTATCCCTAAAGCACAGAAATAATTAAAAGCAAGTAAGGGGGAAGAAAAAGATGCTACTTCTGTGGCCAGTTCTTCTGGGAACCATGTTACGTCTGCAGCCCATCCTTCTGGGAACAGCATTTCAGAGCTGTTGGTGTCTGTGCTTTCTAGGGACTTGAGATGAGCAAAAAACTGAAATGAATAATTTAATCTGCAGGTTTAAGCTTTTTTTTTTTTTTTTTTTTTTCCCCTACTGTGATGGTTTCGCTCGGGTGGGTGACCGAGCTCCACCACAACCGCTCTCTCACTCCCCCTCCTCAAAGAGGAACAGGGAGAAAATACGATGAAAGGGGCTCAAGGGTTGAGATAAGGACGAGGAGATTGCGCAGTAATTATTGTGATGGGCAAAACAGACTCAGCATAGGGAGATAGTAAGATTTATTGCCTATTACGAACGAGCTAGAGAAGTGAGAAACAAAGGAAAGAAACCAAAAGCACCTTCCCCCCCCATCCCCCCTCTTCCACCTCCTCCCCCCGAGCGGCGCAGGGGAACAGGGGAATGGGGGCTATGGTCAGTCTATAGAAATTCTTCTCTGCCGCTCCTTCTTGGTCACTCTCGTCCCCTGTGCTGTGGGGTCCCACCCACGGGATGCAGTCCTTGCTGAACTGATCCAGCGTGGGCTTCCCACAGGCAGCAGCTCTTCAAGAACTGCTCCAGATATGGGTCCGTACCACGGGGTCCATCCCTCGGGAGCAAACTGCTCCAACCTGGGTCCCCCACGGGCAGCAGCTCCTGCCAGGTCACCTGCTCCTGTGTGGTCTCCTCTCCACGGGCTGCAGGTCCGGCCTGGAATCTGCTCCGGCAGGGGTCTTCCACAGGCCGCAGTCTCCGTCGGTGCAGGGCCACCTGCTCCACCGTGGTCTCCTCCACGGGCTGCAGCGTGGAACCCTGCTCCACCGTGGTACTCCATGGGCTGCAGGGGGACATCCTGCTTCACCATGGTCCTCACCACAGGCCGCAGGGGACTTCTGCTCCGGCGCCTGGAGCACCTCTCCCCCTCCTTCTTCACTGACCTTGGCGCCTGCAAGGCTGTTCCTCACTCCTCTCACTCTCCCAGCTGCTGTGTGGCGCAGCATTTTTTTTCCCTGTCTTAAATATGCTCTCACAGAGGCACAAACAACATCACTTATTGGCTCAGTTCTGGTCAGCAGTGGGGCCCTTACCAAACATGGGGCAGCTTCTAGATCCTTCTCACAGAAGCCACCCCTATGGCCCCCTGCTACCAAAACCTTGTCACATAAACCCACTACACCTACTTATACTACTTTTATTAGCACATTATGGTTTGACTTCATTCTCTTTTATTTCATTACAATGAACAAATGCTCTGAAATTTAAATGGGAAATAGAATACATAAAATAATTAAAATCTACAACACAGTTAACAACAGAAAGGAACTGAAGTTAAGAGCACTCAGCAGATTAGAGGAAGGCTTACAAAATATTTCAGTAAAGAGGACAGAAGACACCAAGTGGGTTACATAAACAGAGTGAAAAGATGAAGCACTGACAGCACGAGCTGCAATAGGGAGCTGAGCAATACAGAGCAGCACAGTTTTAAAGACCTCAGCATCAGACCGATGCTGACACGGTGGAGAGATTTTGCACAACAGCAATCAACATGTTTTGCAGGTGAGAAGGACAAAATAAATGTATGTAGGTAGATTTTTTGAGCATGTGCAAGTGCAGCCAAGGGACAGATTAGAGAGGAAAGGTAAGATCTCTTGTACAATCACTTGCTATAGAAAGGTGTACAGATGACAGGAAAAACTATGAGCAACCTAAAAAGTATAACTGGGAATAATGGAAAATTCAGGATTAGTATTTATATAGGAATTAGAATTAGTGTTACTGTGAAAGTTTACTGGCCCAAGAAACAGCATCACAAATGAAATAGATCTTTATACTACTTCCTAACTAAAGCAGCATGCCTAGCCTGCAGAATTGTGATTGAGGAGCAGCAGAGAAAGAGAGAAATAAACTAAATTAACCCCCCTAAAAAACTTCTACTATGCACATTGACTCTTAACACCAAATATATGTTCTTCCTATGCAATACTCATTCATTCATTTAGTAGTGTATTCTTACTTTCAACATACCTGACATAATTACTATTTTTGATGGAATCGAAGATTTACTTTATGTACACTTTTTTTTTTAAAGGGAAAGGTATGCACACTTAGAGAACACACATCTATCATATAATTAAACTCCTTCCCTGTTTTAATATTCTGTAGTTTTCTTCATATCCCTATATGAATTTCATATTGCAATTGTTAGGTTTTACAGCCTGAAGTATACAGTCATTCTATGGAAGTCTGAACAAACCCCAAGCAAATTTGAACAAGATCTAAACATATCAGCAACCTTTTTTTAATTATTATTATTTTTTTAATTCAATAGCCTGATAAAAAATTTGATGCTTAATCATCTTATTGATTTAGGCATTTCTAAAGATCTTCCTAGGAGTTATTTTCTTAAATCCTTAAGGTCCCTTCTAAAAAATGACACACTGTGACCAACACCATAGCAAAGGAAATTGTTTTCTCAAAATCCTAAAAACTTTCTTAAAATAAGTTTTTTAAAAGCTTAAAGGGATTTTTTTTTTTTTTTTTTTTAATTAGGGCCAGCTGCCTTGTCACCCCAGAATTTTAGAATGATTTCAATGAAGAGCTCTGCTCTTAAGTATTAATTCACACAATCTACTCCAAGGCTCACATATATCTTAACACAGAACTAGCACTCACTAACTACTAATGACTCATTTTTTCTTCCTTTAAATAGGGGTTAAAAAAAATTATCAAGAATTTACCATTGCTGGCCTGAAGAGCCTCCTAAAAAAACCAGATGTTAGACACAAGATTTTTTTTTTTTTTTTTTGGAAAGTCTTTTTGTTAAAGTGTTAAAGACTTTTTTTTTTTTTTTTTTTTTTTTATGTAGTTTCTTACTTGAGAACCTATTTATGATAAATTCAGTTTATGGAAATATGAATAATCAAAGGTGAAATGTATCAGTACATGTTGACACACCTGACAGGGACAAATACATCAAAACCTTTCTTACTCTCTCCTATACCAGCATTTTTAAATTCATTTTTTTCCAGCAGAGTCAGCAAGTACGGCAGTTTTGTCAGGTGATAGTGTTAATTAATTATATTAAAATGTTGACTAACCACAAAATCCAGTCATAGAGAATGAAAACTATCAACGTTTTGCTGAGTTACTCAAACAGGGAGCTTCTATGATCCTAACTATGGTTTAGCACATATTTATAGAAGCTGCTAGGCTAATGCAAACCTCCACCTTGCTCTTAACATTTTGTGCTTCCTATTTAGGGTCGTCAACTGCTCAGTCAACAGTATTTAAATGTTTACTGACGTGGCATAAGCCTCATATCACTTCCACTGTAAATGTACACCAGAATAGCACACATGAAGTGAATATATCAACATTGTATAAGCGTAACAGACAAAGACTCCAACTGCTGCTGCCATTCACTTTGATAAAATACTGGCCATGAATAATTAGTATTCATTTGCTCTAATTAAAGAATATAGATAATGGAAGCTGGATTTAGAATAGCGTGAAGCAGTTTTCTGGGGCTTGCCACATTCAGGTTGGGCCAAATCTAACCCAAGACTTGGGAGCTGCTTGCATAAGGTGGACCCGAGGCTGCCAGAGCACCCTGATCTCCAGAACGGGACCCACAAAGTGTTGTGCAAGGCATTAGAGAGGTTTCTAGCAGCAGACACAGACTGCAGCCTTGCTCAGGTCCTGCACATTTCAAGCACCAGATTCTGTGAATTATGCAGTGCTAAAGGTCAGCATAGCAGATGCACAGATGCTTTTCTTTCCGTGTTATCACACAGCAAGCTTGTATGAGTGAACAAGTCATGTGGAGCAGGTAGAGAGTTTAACAGCTCAGTTTGGTGGCTGATGGGGTGCAGATGATCCCTGGTTAGAGCTGGAGAGAGAAGAGGGAGTTCTGCTTCCTTCTTGGTCAGGGCAGTCCATAGCCATGGACAGACTTAGTCAGTGCCTTGTTGATCTGTTTACTTCAGATGCAAGCCACTGAGGAACCATCACACAGACACCACTGAAATTAAATTTTAAAATCACTTTTACATGTTCTCCTTAAGAAAGGCTAAATAAAAGTGCCAAATTACTGACAGACTCTACTGCTCTAAAGCAAGCACTTATTCAGAGAAGTGTGCTCCCTGTGGGTCTTACCAGACTCAACTGACCAGGTCTTTCATCCTGAAGCACTGTGATGGTTTCCCTTCCTCTGTTTAATTACTGCTTCTGACAAAATTGCGGCTGTCTCCAGGTTCAGCCTGCAGGTTGAGCCCAGCAAGCTCACACCGCTGCTGCATCCTGACCAGCTGCACTCAGGCAGCAACCATTGGCAGCTACTCAGAAGGAAATTTTCAGCTGAGACGCACATCTACCTGCCCACATACAAGCTCTCCATCCTCTCTAGGGCTTAAGGAAAGATGATTGATTTTCGTTTGCTTGAACCACTGGAGGAACACACACAGGCATTCACCTCAACCAAGAGGTGGTTACTGCTGGCTCCTTTTACCTGCCTGCTGAGACTAGATGCATCCTGCAGCACTTTGCTAAACTCCATCACATTTAAGCTTTTCACTGCAGGCACTGGTGGAGCAGCACGTTTGATTTTTAGCTGCAAGTAGGTAGATAGTAACTGTGCTTATCATTGCTGATATGAGCTCAAATATTAAAAGTTTATATCAGCTTTGGAAGTTTTTGCAAAGCAAAAAGCAAAATACATTTGCAGTTTAAGATCAGAGTATGCAAGAGTAGCCATATGACCTATGTATCTAAACTGAGCTTCACAAGTCTACATCATTGACATTAGTATCAATAGTTCTGGGTGTAACATAGCCCATTGACAACTGGAGTTCTGCTCAGAATAACAGGCTAAGCAAAGCACGTTATACCTATTATATTATAGTTTGTATTTTCCTATCCTTTGAAATTGCAAAATTGTTGTCACTTTAAAAAAGAATTCCCCTAGATTCCCCTTAGATGTTGTCTCTTCCCTAATTCCTCTATATTCTCAGTAATTAAAAGAGAACTATTATGCTTGTTATAAAGGTTGAATGTAGAGTGCAACCGAACAACGTTCCACCTCTAAGCTTTAAAATGGTAAATTTAAATTAAACTCCAAAAAATGAATAAAGCTTACCCCAAATCCTACTTTTTTGTTCCCCTCTATACTTTCTGGGAAGAGGCCAAATTACATACTAAGCACTTCTAAAGGGCTTAATAACACAATCAGATTTGATGTGAAAATGGTTATAGATTCTGCTCTACAGTAGTGTTAGTTGGCTGAGCTATAAAATATCTATATCTCTGTATCAATGATAGATGACCCAGTATAATAAAAGATCTTGACTTGCGTGTATGTTAACAATTAATGGGATGTATAATGTATCACATACTGTGTGTGGAAGGTAATAAAGAGGTGTAAATGAGAATTACACTGGTTAATTGGTGTCATTAATGGTTCTTTTGTTCTGCTAGAAAAGCAGTATCTTACTCCGAAGACGATATTGTAGGGCTGACTGCAGACTTCAAGTCAAGAGTTGAGACAAGTTAAAAATGTCAGCTCAGCTATGAAGTTGCTTCTACAGGGATGTTTCCTGACATGAAACCCGCTTAAACCCATATTCAGTCCTGCCTATCAACAGACCCCTTTCCTTCTCTCATGATTGCCCTCAGACCTCACCCTCACTTTGCAAAGCAGCCCACTGTAGGGCTCCCTCTCATGCAGATCAGGCAGATGGCTCTCAATGTTTTCCAGGCAGTCATTGTCCTGGTTGATTTTTTTTTTTTTTTCTCCAAATAAACTATCGTCTTCTAACCCTCCCTGCCTATCGTCTCCTAACCCTCCCTGCCTATCGTCTCCATCCATGAAGCACAAGCAGCAAGTCACTGAGGCATTACCTCTGTGATAACCAATTTTCCCCATCTTTTATTTTTTTATAATAAAAAATGTGACCCTTTAGAAAATTATTTTGAATTTCAAAGAGCTTTAAGCCATTGGACATACATAGGGAAAAGAAAATCTTGAGTAAGAGTTATCCATTATCCTCCTTCCATGAACTTAGATGTAAACAGAAGAACACAGCACAGAACAACCACTATTGTAAGGAATAAAGACGAGGAGAAAGAAAACAACTTTCCAGGATCAGGGCAGAAAGTAGGCACAGAGATAAATTAAATTCTACAATCATCAGCTGGCTAGAACTTGTGTAATTCTTTCTGTACAGGGCTCTGAACGTTTTATGAAAGATTGCTATAATTCCAGCTATTATGAAACACAAGTAGAGGAGTTAAATACTTTCTCCCAGTTCAGAGAGGAAACTGGTACCTGGGAGTGAAAGCCAAGTTTCCAAACTCCACTCTATACACAAGAGCATGCTGATATCCCTCTATAGGAAGAAAGACAGCATGTGAAAAGGCAAAGCACTGCAAAACCTCTGCCACTTCTATACAAATCTACCAGCCAGTGGCTCTTACTCGACAGCTTGGGAAAAGAGCCAGCAAACATACATCATTTTAAAGGTGAAACCTACTAACCACACCAAAAAATATTTAGCAATTATAATAAAAGATACCTTTTTAACGAGTGACTTTTTAATCAGCTCTACAGTGCTGTAAATCAAACCATGCAGGATGTTTTCCAAAAGACTAAGTGCTAAGCCACTGAATGTAAATGGTCTGACAAACGATTGGCCATATACTGCCCACTGACACATCAGGAGCTCTGTAGTGGATTTAAGGCAATGCAGAACTCTATAAAATCACTGTATCATATTCAGAGTTTTGATTTTGACATCCTTCTTCAGTATTTGTGTGTTAATTTAGTGCTTGTGGAAGATGCCAGGCATAGTGAGGTCCTTTTAAGCCAAAGCATTGGATCAGCAAGTAACGCAAACCTCCAGATAGGCTTCTAAATTTGGCTTTCAATGCTAAACATTGTGATCAAGTAGAGAGGTATCTCTATACAGGTAGGCTTGGAATGATGCAAAATCGATCATCCTGTGCTCTTGGTTTGGTGGCCATGAGTGTGCCACTTCAGAAAGTGGGCAGAAATGTTTCCTTAAGTCTGCCCCTACCTGCATCTCTAGATACAGATAGAGCTGTGCTCAGCTGAAGTCTTTTGACTTTGCTGTACTGACAGCTGTGAAAGACAAGTGTGAAGGTCAAATACACAAGATCCTGACTGAAAGCTTTATGCCTAATCTTAAAGTCTCCAAGCCTAACAAGATTTTTTTCCAAGATATATGTCCTGAACAGTGACAGACCATACAACATTCTTTTCAAATATACCGTCATTCGCATCGTGTCTGAGGCCAAAACCAGGATCACCACCTCAGGGTGGCAGCTGCTTGCTGAATATCAAGGCAATGAAAGACAATATTTACCCACAGGAAGAAGGCCCAGATTTCTCAAAGCTGTTTAGTCACTGCACTGACCACTGCTGCTAAATCTAAGTTACCCAGATTGTTAGTTTACCTTCTGAAAAATGACCTAGGCACACTGGAAAGTTGCCTTCAATCATTATTTTTAGGAAATTAATTGAATAATAAGAAACCATTGCAGAGATGAAAGCAAACTTCAGTAAATCTAGCTTAACTCACTTCTATAGTAAGTTGTTGCTGGAATGGAATGACTGAAAAATAATGTAATATTTTTCAGCAGCTCCCTTTAGTGCCCTGATCAATGCTCTATTTTGCTTATACCTAAAACCAGCCTTGAACCCCAAATCAGTATAATCCCATATCTCACTGGAGAGCATTAACTTTTTCACATTCTCACACTATAGACATCTGTGGGTTTTAAAATTTTCAGAGCATTTTGAGTACATCATTTCTCTTGAACAAATTTGCATAACTAAAAGCAAACAGGCGATATAAAAATGCATTTGTGTGATCATCATTTTAAGGGGTTGACTAAAACCTTTTTAGGGAGACAATTAAAAATGCAGAGGGAGTGTGGCTGATTTATGTGTGTGACAGATTCACTAACTACTCTGTCTTGGTATATTCTGAGCTCTCCGTTCCCATCATCAATGGTAAACACCCCCATTAAAAATTTCTCTTTTGACCTGTACGCTTATATTTCATTAGCATATATTACACATGGGCCAATATCAGAGCAACTTATCCAAACTCAAGATCTGTTTGGTGCAGTTAGTTTTGAGTGTGCAAAGTTGTACCAAAAAATGGAAGATAGCTATAGAATACAACTGCATTCTGGGCAGTTTAAGGGCAGTATTTCTAAACAATTCCAAGGTTATTTAATCTTAAACTGTTTACTTTTTTTTTTTTTTTTTTTGGATATGCTTATAATTGGATGATATGATGAAAAAGAAAGAACACCAACCTATTTAACTGTTTAGGAACCATAACAGCAAAGGAATTTAAGTACACACATTTGGTACATCGTCTGCCTTCCCCTCTAATGGTCTTTCTCTGCAGCTTTCGTTTCTAGCTTAAATGCTTCCAACAAGCAACATCATTTTTCTTAGTTGTCTCTCCTGGAAACATCCTCTTCAGATAAATCTACAAGCAACTGACTGTATGTTTATTAGTTATTTGGGTCCTTTTTCAAATTCTCAAGTAACTCTGATTTCTCACCCATAATTACTGCAGTCATCCAAATGAAGACATTTCCTATTTCTTCACAACATGCAGTGATGCAATTTACTAATTTAACACCTATTTTTGAGAATAGGCTTTACCTAAAAGCCACGAACACATTTATCAGCTGTTCTGAACGTGCACTGCTTTCTTGCAGGGGCATTGCCAGTGCAGAGGTCTTGTGAACTTGCCGTCCTCTTTGAAACAACATGGAATATCAACAGGGTACTTATTAAAACCACAACATTTACTAACTTTGCAAAGCTCATGCTGCTAAAGCAGGATATGGTCTTTACCATCAGAGACTTCTGATCTAGGGCTCATCTTGCAACGTTGTCTTAAAGAGAATGGTGGAAAGTGAAATATCAATGATGTGGTAGTCCATAATGTAAGCCAGGCCCTATTCTGACTGCTGCTTAGGAATTACACAGTACATCTCATAAGAAGGAAAAGTATTTCGATTCAAGGTAACAACCTCATCATGCTTATGTCAAAGTTCTCACATCGGCTGCAGAAAAACCTAGTTCACACAATACAGTATACACAACTACCTCACAAACAGAAAGGAGCACTTATGCCTACATTCCTGCCACTCTACTGAGGCAGCAGTCCAACTTCAAGAGACTTTTTGGATCCAGAGTTGAAAATGGATCTGATGCCAGAAAGGTTCATGTATATGGCAGTGAACATCATGCTTTTGATAGTGGTTAATAATTTTTGAAAGATCTAATAGAAAAATGTATCTTTTTAAAAATAAAGATTATATCAGTCAACAAGTAATACCCATAAAAAATAACCCTCATATTTTTATTTTTTGTCCTCCCCTCCTCTTTTCTCTCTCAAATAACTCCTGCAAAGAGACAAGTCCACACAGACCTTTATGCTTACAGGGTCTTATAAATTTTAATGGGACTTCTATTGGGCAGAAGGGCAGTCACTGCAGGACAGCAGCAGTGCTCACTGCAGCTGCTCACACACATCCCCAGCAGCCCATCTCACTTTTCGCCTGGGCTCCGAGAATAGTCACCTCTGACACTGCCAAAGGTAAACCACATTCAGAGGACAGGAATAACAATTGTAACATTCAGTATGTCACCAGAGTCCATTATCCTTTTATTATTCCTAGTTAGCCTGTCAGGAAACATTTGCTACATACAATAGTGAAAAAGCACGACACCAAGTGAATAACCAGAGACTAATCCTGACCAACCTCCATTTGTTATTTCACCCTGATTCTTACAGGATGAGTTTCTAACAGAAGGGGCAAAAGGATATTTGGATATTCTTTCATCCTTCCTTGTGGTTAGGTTTTCTCTGCTACAATCCTATTATCGACAATCCAGATGAAAGCAAATTTGTACTCCTAGTTTAAGGATATGGCCTGGGACAGCTCGCTCCAGGCTGTCACCCTGCATCTGCTGCAATTCTTTCACAGAGTTTTAGATTTGGCACAGGGATTTTCATTTTAGTTGCTATACTCTGATCTCAACCCAGATTAGGTTTAAAAGCTAATGATCAATAACGAACCAAGTTTACTTCATATTATAAATCTCACTCGGTGTGCAGCAGCTCTTAAGGAAAATAGGCTTTCATAGAAGATGTTTTTTTACCCTATAAACTCCTCATCTTAAGACAGACCATTCCAAAATTCCAGTTCCATTTAGTTGTCATTGACTCCTTCACAGAACTCAGAGCTGAAAAGTACACATCACGCTGCCTCAGAAACCATGGAAAGACTTAAAAGTAAAGCTGCAAGGCATACAAAAGAGGCTCACAGATGATAGGTGTATTACAATATATGTTCTCTGTACAAAGCAATATTCCACTAATATTGATAAGAATTGGATATGCACATCTAGAGGCAGAAGCACACATTTGTTTGCCTATAAATCATTTTTAAGTTCAGGAAATAAACGTGTCAGTATTGTTTTCACAGATGTCTTAGATTCAGGTGACATTATGAAGACCAGAGTGCTCTGACTGGAAAATAATTTCTGTTTCAGGCACATCATTTCTTTGAAGCAAAGAACGTGAAAGTTTATAATGCTCACCCAGAAATGAGTAATAATTTATTACTTATAGAGATGTCTGTGCTCTGAAGTGTATAGGACATGGGATGAAATTCGGGACCAATTCAAGTTAATAACAAAACTGCCACACTTTAAAAGGGAGGTAGCCTCTATAGTTTAGAGTCTACAAGCAGATACTGGACCCTGAAAGGTTTAATTGAAACTTCAGAGAAGAATCAAACTGTATCAGGCTAGAAGCCTTTCTCTGATTTCAGGAATCACTTGACCTGGTTGAAGCAATGTGTTGCAGTACAACGCATATCCAGAAACGTCAGTGAATATCGATTTAAACAATTAATGAGGAATATTTAAAAATCCACAACAAAAACACCTAAACAACAATGAAGCTCACATGGACAGGGGACAAACAACAAAAATAAAAGTAACACAAAGTAAAACAATTCGGTCTTCAGGGAAAGAAAAAATAGGTTCTCACTTATAGGCGTTCATGATAAGAAAAAAAAAACAACAACAACAAAAAAAAACTCTGACAGTGCCCTTTTAAGTGTATAAGCTTTCTACACTGAAGAATACAGTCTGGTTGAAATTAGTATAAATCTCACAGTGTATTAAAGCATCAGAAGATGAGGGTAGCTATGGTAATTCTAGCACTTTATTAAACACCAGACAAATGGAAGAGTACATTTCCTGCTTTTTGAAAGAAATGAATGATATCTTCTGATTGGGGAATGCTAAGGGCAAAGGAAGCTGGCTGAAACGGCTTAAAAACAGTACTGCAGTACATTTATCAGGACATTTAGTGTGGCTTTTCATGGGAAAATGGTGGAAGGAGAAGGGGGAGTGATTTTTATTGCTAAAATTAATTTTATTGCAGTGCTAACTAACCCTCTTCCACCCTGGAATCATACACAAATAAAGAAAAATGACAGGGAATGCTCTTTCTTTTGTGCTTTTTAAGTACTTGTGTTTTCAACAGCACAGGGCTAGACCAGAGCTGTGCACTGCACCATTCTTCTGCCCAACAAACTACAGCACGGAAAACAGATATATAAAGAACGAAGAATCTGATTAAGAAAAGTACATTTATATTTTGACTGGGTTTTATTTTTAACATAAAACATCTTGAAAAAAGTTTTATGATTTAGCATTTATGAATGACTAGATTTTAAGAGAATTGTAATATTTTTTTAGGGTATTTCAGCTCTATGAGTTATTTCTTGTAGATTCAGATAATGACATTATAAATCTTTCTGTGGAGGCAATTACTAAGGCAGAAATGGCCTATTCCCCATTGGCTTTTAGGCTCAGCTTACTGACATATTACAAGCAGGCTTACCATGGTCATTAAAAACTGATCTGGGATTTATTGTACCTCTTTAAACTCTCAGTACTTTGAAAAGTATTGAACAGAAAGGAATACAAGGTGAAGTTACAAAGAGATTCAACGAAGCAATCAGGGGAAAAATAGGCTTAATTTATCCCAGCAAGGCCCACCAGAAGTGCCACAAAAATATTTGAAATTGAGCTTGGAGTCCTTAATAGAGATCGCTCACAATAGCTATTAATCATATCAAATGGAAACACTTCTAAACAGAGGGTTTGGGAACATAAAGGACATCAACATGAGATTACAGGGCAGAAAACAAAGCCAAGATTTTGACTGCCAATAATGACAAAATAGCTGCCCAATGCAGTACACAAGAATGAAAAAATTCAGCTACAGCAATTTTGGTGCCTAGATCCCAGTCACCTGCAGTGCAAGCAGGAATTTTATCTACACCTTATGTTAACATCGGACCTCAGATCATCGCACCGTGCTCGCATTTCAGGGCAATCTCTGGTGGCCAGCAGTAGGGCAGGCATTTAAACAAATGCCTGAGAGCACAAATACACCATCATCGTGCAAAGGGATCTAAACGAAGGCCAGAATGCGAGAAATACTAAAAACTACTGGATTTGACCAGGACTGGTGTGCTCATTAACAGTCAAAGGTCAGTGACAAAATTTCTGTTTCATCATCTGTCAGTTAACCTTCAGTTCCAGGTTGCCAATGACAGAAGCTGCATCTTCAGAGCTGCTGCAGCCCCAAACCACTTACAGCCCTTCTTCCTCTGTGACATACCCTCCAGCAGAGGCTTGGAGCACTTGGGAGATTGTCTGGTGCGGTGCATACCTCTCACTTCTTGGGGCTTTTGTCCCAGGGTTAAAGCTGCCTTTGCAGGAATGAATTGTTGCTTGGGGAGGGGGGGAGCTACTTCATGATTGTTTTATGCTCTTACGGTCATCACTGAGAATCCCATTTGTTTTAGGGGAAAAAAACACCCGGGATGACTGGTGTCTCTGTGTGTTATATGGCTTTACAAAATAAAACCATTATTTGTGTGTTTCTGTAAGTAAATGATCAAACTCTCAGGTCTGTCAACAATTCTGTTACCAGACCTCAACTGCCTGATTTTTTTTTTTTTGAGATTCATCTTTTATTTTAGTTCTCCAAAAATAGGTCTTAATTTGGATATCTTTCTAGACAACTATAAATGGATGTCAGATTTTCAATAGGAAATGGTTTAGTACATTTTGAAAACCATACTACAGAAATATGAAGGCTGTTGATCTAAGAACTAAATGTCAATTCTGGCTTGTAAGTCAGAACGTTGAGCAGTACGTTAGGTTGGTCAACATTCATTTTAAAGAATGTTTTAACATAATATTCATTTCAAGCCTGAAACCAACTTATTACAGGTAGTCTAAAAACACAGCCTTCTCGTTAAGTTTGCATTTTCCAGAGAGATTTGTCACTCTAAAATTCTCTTTACTTTTCACCAGGAATAAACTGAACTGTATTTGAAAATAATGGCTTTAATTATAATTGGCATATCTGAGCCTACAGCTAGTGCCAGTCACTTTAGTAAGTGACATTACTTACGACACTGGCAAGATCAGAGTCTTTTATCACTTTTTTTTTTTTTTTTTTAAATTATTAATAGGAGACCAATTTCCAACCTTCTCTAATATCTGATTATCTCTGGATAACTGGAGATGGGTAAAGATAGAGGCTAACATCCAGAACTGGCCCCCACTAGTAATCCCTAAAAATCCATGTTATTCAGAGTACAGTCTTCTCAAGATGAACAGAAATTAAAAGATTTACATCCACTTTGACCAAAGTGGCTGTCACATGATTTCTGTATATAAATCAGGGATGAGAACCTCCCCACACCAGAATTAGGCACAGCCCATGACATTAACTCATAGTTTTGGTGCATGTTAGCATACAAACCACCAAAAGTGCCTGACAGAGCTATTCATCACTGTTAAATTTATGAAGAATTATTTGCTAGAAGTGGTATAGTACCACACCAGAGCCCAAAGGGTGAGAGATAAGGGTTAGCTAGAGAAAAGAGGAGGCCAGTTGGGGCTGGGTAGCTCTGCGCTTGATGCAACACTCAAAGGATGGATCAGATGAGGGATATAGCATTGTATTATTCTGTCCCTTCTCTTCCTCCTCATGTATTTGCTCTGTTAGGCAGCCCAGCTTAGGCTCATGTTCAGTGCAGATCTAGCAAAACAAATAGTTAATCATTAAGGATAGAAACAGCACAGGTTTTTTCTTTGCTAAGTAGACTCACAGCTTCCACTACAGGCAAGTGGAGGCAGGTAGACCTGACTGTAGAGTGTGGCGCCATACATGTAGGATCTGCCTCCACATATGCAGAATTTGTCTAAAATACTATTTCCATTAAGACAAAGCTTATTCTGACTCGCTCTTCTTTCTTGGAACGTACACAGCATTGATTTACACTTTAGTAGTAATAACTTCAGCTATTAGAGTGCTCTTAGTATCCTTTTTAAATTGGCTTCAAGCATTTGGGGAGTCATTGTCAGGCCATCTAGAATGTAGATAAAGGGATCCTATGGCAGAGTAATATTCTGTATAAACTCCAGTCGAGGAATGATGATATATTTCCCATAACTCTTGCATTACATGCATTCCGATAACATGTGGACAAAGTGTTCCAGAATATATATTACATCACCAGCCCTCTTATCATTATTCAGAAACATCGGCAGAGTGAATCCTGTTCAGAGTCCAGGAGATCTGCAATGTAATTTTGCTTTTAGAGAAGACCTTAATCACCCAGTGATTATTTTGACTGTTAGTACCAACATTATCTCAGGCATAGCTTGACATTTGAGTGTGTGCATCTGAATCCCTGAGTTGTTTCTTTCAGCACACTTAGCTAGGTAACATTATGTTGAAGAATTATTTTTAATGTATTTTCCATAAAAAAATCTAGAAGCATGAACTGTACTATATCAGCTGAGTCACTACTTGAAGACAACAGACTACTGACATACCCAATTCCTGATATTTCAGAAATGAGTGAATAGCCCTCTAACATGCTTAATTCTGTAAGCAAAACCATGTAAGAATTAACCTTGAAATATCTGTTGCAAGTCTCTGTTTAATTTTAAAATTTACTTAAATTTAATGGTGTAACGTCAGCTGCAAAATACAAGACCCAACTTTGTTCTCTACCTTTTAAATTCAAGAGGGGCTAAAATTCTGTCTGGTTTCCTTTAGATCCTTTCTAATGAATATCATAAGGATTTCTTCTTAATTTCAGGGAATCATTTTGCATGTTATACAAAAGATTATTTCATGCAAATAGCTGAAGTTCTGTCAGACTAGTAGAAAGAAAAAGGACAGGTCGTTGAAGATGTAAACTTAAGAGTGCTAATTTGTATTTTTATAAGATAAATCTCAAGATAACTATCAAAGATAAATAAGATGAAGTTTTGTGAGTGTTGATTGCTTGATATAAAATGTATTGTTTTTTTCCCCCTCTTGGGTAGACAATTATACAGAGACAAAACAATAGCAGCCAAAAGGCAGATAAAAGTCAAGAGTAACATAACGATACTGTAGGACAAATTTGTGCCTGCAAATATATTACAAGAATGATGGTGAGAGACTACTGCAACTAGTGACAAGGAAATGTGCAAATGTACACAGCTGCATTTGACCTTTGCATATGCATTAATTTTAACCTTTTTTTTTTTTTTTTTTTTTTTTTTTTTACCTATTTCCCAAATATTTCACGAGATGTCCTACCTGACATCTGGGTTAGAAGTGTAGCAGCTGCGCATGCAGACAGAAGTGGCTTCTGTGGCAACACAGATTCATCGACAGTGTCCAAAGCCTTGGCTCTTTGCTCACAACGCATGGTGAACCTGCAGGAACAAGGAATAGTGCTGCTCAGAGCTCAATACAAGTAACACCTCTGACAGCCCTGCTCACACAGAACCGATTTGTGGAGTATATCATCAGAAAGGATGGAAGAAAGTCCCTCCAAATATGAACAACACTTTTATGTCATTAGGTGGATTGCAACACGCAAGTTAGAATAGGTAATTGGGCAGTTTCAGAAGTAAAATACAGAAGCTAGACTCCCTTAGGACAAATCAGAGAAAGAAAGTACCCCTAATTTATGTAGTCCTTTACTTTGTCTACAAGCATGAAAGCCAGCAAAAAGCCGTTGTACTATGGTAAGGAATTATGTTCCACCAAAGAAAAATCCTTTTTCGTTTTGGAGAAATACAATTGTTATAGAATTTGTTTGTCAGAACATCCCTGAAGAAAATACATAATCTCAAGAATTCCAAGCTAATGTGGATAAGGTAGTTTCATAAACAACCATGAGCCTGCCCACCTACCTGGAGGCAGCACTGAGAGGGAAAGGCGGAAAGGCACATTTTTGAGACATAATGAGACTAAGATATTCCACTGCCTCCCTTCAAAGTAATTACAATAAAAGACAGTCAGCTGATAACAAATTTAACTTGAAAAATGTCCACAAGAGTTTGATGGCACATGCATGCAAACATTTCCACAACTGTGAAAAATAATGAATAATTTGGGGCTTAGGAAGTTTATTTTGGAATACTTAAAGTAGATTTGTTCCCCCCCCGCCCCCCCCCCCCCGAAGTGCACCTGGAATAGAGTGAACAGAAGCTTCTGTAAGGTTCTTATTGTAAACCACACAAACTTGCTGATCTTGATGTCATACTAAAAGAGTTCAGGCACTTAAGGAGACTCAACAATTCCTGCTAATCTAATCTCTGGGGCATGTTACAACTTTCAAGTGTCATCTGATACCTTCTGTAAGCAAACTAGATGACCTCTAGAAGTCCATTCCAAACTAAATTATTCTATGATTCCACAAGCGTCTTGAATCATTATTTTCTGTGCTGTATCACTGGTGTTGAGAATGCTGTTTAGCATGCTTAAAAATGAACCACGCAGCAACCAAGATGTAGTTAGGAGAGTGCAATTTAAAACACATTTTCTTCACAGATAATGCAATATGTGGTCTTCCCAGGAGTAACTCTCATGACCTATTCCAGTCACAATCCTTATTTATAGGTGGTGATGGAATGAATGAAACCTGCTGCTCCATAGTGAGAAATTTTTGTGATGCAATAACTGAAGCAACCATCACAGAAAATTAGGTCCCTGTATGATTGTGCATGAAAACAACTTAAGGATTCTCTCTGTATTGATTTACAGAAGAGAAATATTACTCCCTGCTATACAGAAGGCCCAAATTGAATCTTTAATGGAGCAGCTGTAATTCTAAAAGAGTTCCATATGTCAGCTCACTACCTGACAAGAGGTAAGGTGAGGAAAGGAGCAACTCTTCAGAATGTGCCCTTTTCCTGATGATTGGCACAAGAGCTCCTGAATGAAATTCACATCCTTCCAACCCGCGTACCTGACTCCATGGACAGTTTAAACTATGAACTCAGGGGAAATAACAGAAACAGCACATAGTGAATAAAGATACTCAACCTCCAGCAGAAAGTGTTTTGGGGTCTTCTAAAGGGAGTAGTTGTAGACAGATCAGTGTTTAACTCACAGGTGTAATGATCCTCCCTAAAATACCAAACCAGAAAGATCAGGGCACAAAAAGTTTTTCATGAAAAAAGGAAGAGTTCCCCTCCAAAGCTAATGAGATTCTAACTCTCCTGGCAAGGTTTGAAGTTCATAAGAAAATCCAAGGTACAGGCTGAGATACACATGACAATAATCACACACACACACACACACACACAATTAAAAAAATTACACCATGACTAATTTAGCAAAAGGAAGCCCAAATGAAGTTGGATTGCTCCAATGTTTCGATTCACTTCATCTCCAGAAGAGGGGGAAGCCACTGGCAGATGTCCTCAGGATGGCCTATGTATTTAATTATACTGTTTTGGATTGGAAGAGACTTTAAAAATCAGCTGGTTCCAACCACCCTGCCATGGGCAGGGACACTTTCCACTTGACCAGGTTGCTCAAAGCCCCATTCAAGTTGGCCTTGAAGACTTCCAGGGGCAGGCATCCATAGATTCTTTATATCTCATCCTACATTATTTAAATGACTAAAGCTCAGAGGTATTAATACTTATTCTTGAGAAATACTGAAGAATGAAATAAAACTTGGAATAAAAGGGAATGGGGAAAAAAGAATTTTCTAGGATATTTTTAAAAAGTTAATTTATTGTAAAATTTTTGGAAAAGCACTGAAAAAATCATCCGTATTTTATGAAGATAAGACAATGAGTTTGACAGTTTATTCAGAAGACTAGATGTTGGCAGTTAAACTAATCTAATTTTCTTCTACAGGGAGGGAGATCTTGTGGACAAAAAATAACTGATAGTTAACTTTTAAAGAAATTTCTGATTAGCTTAAGCACAAGGATTTACAGTAGCAAAGAAACATGGTTTGGCTAAAACAATGGTAGGGTGAGTACAAAAACAATTTTAAAACTGTACTCAAATTATTTATTGAAGGTTCACTGTCAGAGTGGAAGACTATACCCAACAGAGGGATCTGGGGTTTGTACCATTCAGTATTTTTATTAGTGACCTCATCGATGCTTATTACATCTGCAGACAGCACCAAGTTGTAAGTATGTTAGAAGACAAGATTAGAATTGAAAATGATTACGACAAATCAGAGAAGTATTCTGAAAAATAGGATGCTGTTCAACAGGGACAGGTGCATCAAATTTTATGTGGGCAATCAACAATAAATGATGAGGGAATAACTAAGTAACAACTCTATAGAATTCAGGGCTATATATTATATATTGTATTATATCTATTATAATATAGTGGATGACAAATAGCTTCTATCAAAGTTGGATCTTAGATGTGAAAGATGCAAGAACCAAACCAGAACTCACATGCAAATACTACTAGGTTATTAAAGTAACCTTTCATATTCTACTTAAAATACTTTCTAGATGAAGGCATTCAGCGCTTATTTGCAAAGGTGCAAGGCTACTGGTGAAATAGCTCTACTACCAAAAGTGATGGTTTCAAATGCTGGTATGAAGTGTTGTTGGCAAGAATGTTAGCTCTCTAAATCCAGAATATGGCTTACTCTAGGAAGAGGATGACAATCAGTTTTTGATTCACTTGAACAAGAGTTGTGAGTATAAATTGCCTGATACTTCATTAAGCCAATGAATAGCACAGAAAGAGAAAATTGGTTATAAACACCCTTTAAATTGGTTATGAACAACAGAACTCAAGGATTCAAGGTAAAAAAAAAAATTAATAGGCCTTCTGGCAGAAAACAAATGAAAAATTCTGTACTGAATCCACTGTGAAAATAGCCTTAAAAGATTTTATTTATAAGTAAACATGATCACAGTACTGTTGTCAAGGTCACTTAGACTTATAGAGATCCTGCTGAGCAAATTCTATTTGTGCAAGATCGATCTGCATAAAGGATACCTTGAATTTGCACAATAATCCCACGTTTCCATGATCTTTTAGACAGATTAACATTAGCCTGGAATCAGATTCTTCACTCATCTGTAAAAATATCTTGAGTATTATCTTTGTACATCTCAGGCATCTAACTTATTCTATTTAGGTACTGGTACGATGGTCTGATAGAAATGAGAATACAATTCAATGTTAACAGCATACTGTTTCTGGGAGAAGAAACCACCTCATACTATCTGTGGTCATTATCTCAATAACAGAGAATCACAGAATGGCTCAGGTTAGAAGGGACCTTAAAACTCATCTAGTTCCAACCCCCTGCCATGGGCAGGGACACCTCCCACCAGATCAAGTTGCCCAGGGCATCATCCAGCCTGACCTTGAACACCTCCATAGATGAGGAATTCACAGCTTCTCTGGGAAACCTGTTCCAGTGCCTCACTACCCTCTAAGTTATCTGTCTTTAGGTTGTCTTTTTTTTAAATCCATCTTGATGCTGTCCCATACCACATTTCAAATAAGTAACTCGCTCCAAATTGCACCAAGATGCATGATAAATAATAGCAGGAAAACTCATTTCACACAATTTTTGGTAACACAGTTTTATAAAATGGCATTAACAATTAAAATTATGTAAAAACACTATTGTGGCCAAAACAACAGAGTAGTATGTAGGGCATAAGTAACAACCAGATAAGGCTGTTACATACAGCACTTTCTCCTGACCCCAGTTCATTAGAGAAAAACCAATGATTTAAACTACCTAGCTAACCTCTTCCAGAGCTATAGTTTATAATCATAAATCAGGCATGTGACTACCTGGAGGCATCAGGGAGTTTGCTGCTACACTGTTACAGAGCTAGGAGGGAAGGAAAGTTCCTATTATTGGATCATGCGGTAGACATTGGTGCTTGAAATTTCCACTTACACTACATTAGCTTGAGGCAGTTCATTTGCTAAAATAAAAGAAACAAAGTGTAAAATATTCACTGACTTGCTCAACAAAGCAATCAACGAAAAGAAGGGAAAGAAGGAAAGAGTGTGATTTTTTTCTGCTATCACACTGTTGATAAATACCATTAGTACTTTAAAATTATCTCACCTATTCAGTTTAAATTTAAAAGTATTAGTGGTATTATCAGTCTGTCTATCCATCTCCCTTTATTTTGTCTGTCTCTTGCTTCTATTTTGTGTGAAATTTCAAGAGATGAATCCCATTTTCTATTAATTCAATGGCTGTCATCTTGCATTGCATCATGTAGCCCAGATCACAACAATGAAATCTAAGGGTTTAAATTAATAATATTGCAACACATCACTTTGTAAAGCACTGTACGTATCTGTATCTAGCCAGCTCGGGTAACTTGCCTCCAGTCTGATGCCTTTCACTTGTAGCTAGGGGTGGAATTACACCTGTACAGTTGCAAACAACCTATAATTGCTAACCAAATACTCAGACTTCATAGTGGATAGCACTACTTTAATAGGGTGTTGAGATTTAACAAGATGTTTTTGCTTAAAAATAAAATAGTTGGGAAAAGCTTCAGGGAATATGAAATCTCCGTTCTCTGAGTGGCATTTTCCACACCTACAAATATATGCTGACAGGTAACTGTATTTCATTACAATTGCCTTACATACAGTGTCAGCTAAAGCTACATGGTAAGTCAGCATCTTGGAGCACCTATGCATCATGATACAGCTGATAGATTTGGTTAACTATTAGAAGTTCAGATATAATTTCATTACAGCCACTAGTTCACAAAAGGAGAGGAAAAACAAGATTATGTGCAAGTAAATCGTCAGACCCACTACAAATTCAGGAAGGAATAAAACATTATGCCTAAAGGAAAATAACAGTATCAAAAACACATCCTATCCAACATTTACTGTTGTTATTCAGATGCTATCTCCTATTATAGTTAATCACATCGAAAAAAATCCACTAGTGGGAATCTACATTTTTATTTTGTGAACATTTCTAGAAGAAAGGATAAAAGAAGAAATATGACCACAACTTCTTCAGTGGCCAACCTAAACTACAAGAAACAGATGTGCAGCTTTCAGTGCCTATCTTTTTTTCCCCCCTTCTCAGAGCATACTCGAGGCTGTACGAATATTCATAAGAGTTCTTATACTGACAACCATATGAAGCAATTGGTAAGCAGACAGACAAAACTATATCGGAATCGTTAGATAGTTGCTAATTGTCAAATAAGTTCCAGCCCAACCTGCTGAATGTAAATGCAAATTTACCACCTTTGGAGCTGCCTCATTGTACAGCTATTGATTTATGTTTGAATGGGAGTTCAAAAAAAGTTGTCTTTTGAAGCCCTACTATCTGAGCACGGCTCCTTTGTCCAGGTGTCTTGGGGATCTCTTGCTGCAATTTTGATCTTTGTATTCCAAAAGCCTTAGAGAGTCAATTCAGGTAACTTAAAAGTGAGATATAATCAGAAAGGATTTGGAAATAAAGTCTTTGCCTTGTCACATTAATGCGGCCCTATCAAGTGGCAGTTTATCAAGAGGCAGCTCACAAGGTTTTAATGAGCATGCTGCCTGTTCTTGTACAATACTAATTAATCCCATTTTTTCACACTGGTGTGATTGCTTCATGAAACCCGCATTGTTTTATGCTCAGCAGCAAAGCGGGCTCTCACTGATTAAATCTCCTTCCCAGAGCTGGAGCCTGACAACTGAATTATACCTTGCTCAAAATAATAATGGGTATCAGCTAATAAATACGGTTTAACACACACAAAACTATGCAGCCAAAATCACACCACAAAATAGGAGTTTGACTTATAGGCACAGCAGTGTTTCATTAAACATCTGTATTATAATTCACTGGTTTTCCAACTGATGTAATAACTTAATTGATGAGAACAAAGACAAGCTTATTTATTCACCCAATTGCTTGCTTCTTGACTAACGTTTTTCCTTGGTGTTATTGTGGAAATAAATATGCAATATTCTTTTTATAGAAGTCTAATTTAGGCCCTTTTTTTCCCCTATTGAGAAGTCAACATCACAATCTGTTTCTGACAAGTTCTTGCTGCAGTGAAGCAGACCGCATTATGATAAGACAGCAGTGTGTTGTTTACCCTAATGTTCAGACATTCCAGCAAAGGTGAGAGAGGTGTGATGCTTCAGGCAGTTAATAATGAATAATTGTCTGCAAATTTACATTACAGGGTTCAAAAAGCTTGTTTTCTCTCTTTTCCCTTCCCCATTCTCCCACATGATTTGAAGCTTGTTCCACCTCAGTCAGGAAGGGATAACTGCAAAGTACTAGTGAGTAGCATAGCACTTTTCTCTGCAAGACCAAGTCAAATTACGGATGCTATAGATATAAAAATAATTTTGGGGAAATAAAGATTTTTTTTTCCTCCCATTTGGCAAATACAAAAAGACACGTTTACTCTTTTACACCGCATAGTAGCATGCTATAGACTAACATAGGCAAAACTAATGTCTCATTTTGCTTCAGAACCTCTGAAGAAAGCTACATTACCACTTAGACAGGATTTCCTAAAAAAGTGCTCCCTGCAGCCAATAAAACTGAAAAGCAATCATTAACCTTGGATTTAATATGGATTTATATATGTAACATTGGATGCTCTGGGAGAAACTGTTTATTATTTATCTCTCATTTGCAATAGTGCCAGAAAAGCATGAGGATTTTTACAGCTGAAACTAAAGGAAAAAAGGGGTGATATTTTCAAGGGAGAAAGAGACCTACCTCTGTTCCATCCAGTACCATTAACTTAATTTTGGCAGCTAAGTTTAATGAGAGAAAAATGAGCAGAAATTTCAAAGACACATAGTAGTTACCCTTCATTACCTTTCTGAAATATTTACAATCTAGAGAGAGTCTGGCAAAATTTTGGCCAATAGAAAAAGCATCGATGGAATAAAATTATTTTTCATTATTTGCTGTTCTATTGTAAGTGTTTGCACTGGGCTTTCTTACAAGTGTTCATGCAACTACAGTGCTTCTATAGATTTAAAAATTACTCAATTCTTACAAAAACAAGACAACCAATTGGAATGAGCACATTTGGATAAGTGAGAAGGTGCAATGAAATAAGGTGTGGAATAAGAAAAAAAGTTTTTTTTTTTTTGTTTTTTTTTTTTTTTTAATAGAATTACCAAAAACAAGAACATGACAGCTTAGGAAAAAAAACCCTTTTCTTTACAATTATTCCAATTTCATTCCAGTTGTTGTGATATCATAATTTAACTAAGTCTCTCTAGTCCCCAGTTCAAATCTTCAGCAGATGCAAGCTGCAACATTCCCCTGAGGTCTCACCCATGCAGTCTTCCAGATCTTCCCCTCCAGACAAGATTAGCATTTCCATATTATTCACAAATGCATGGCATGAGCACATTGACTGCGCATGGTTTTTACCAAATCAGAATTCCTCACCTGCGTCTTCTGACAGTGGCACTACCTTATTATTTCACTAGGCATGATTTTTCACTATTGAATGTGCAGTCACTTATACTTCTACTACAAGAATGGAAAGGGACATAAAGGCTAACAAAGCAGAACGGTTCTCTCCCTAGCTCATAGCTGGTTTGCAGAGGTAGAAGTTCCTGGGGAATCAGGCACTATTTCTATTCTCATGAATGTCATAACTATATGACAGATCAAGCTATAATTAGATCATGACCTATGTCTGATATTAGAACTCAATTCGTAGAACTGATGTTCCATATGAAATAAAAATAATTAAAAAGAATAATTCATTTATATTAGACAAAGAATATTAACCATCTGCAACAATGACTTCTCCGTGTACATATGAGATACATATTGGAATGAAAATGCCCAGACATCTTATTTATACTTTTATATATAAAAATGCTTGAAGTATACTTTTGGGTCCTGGATCCAAACAAGCAAACAAAAAAATTCTAAGAGTGGAAGGATATGAGCATATCCCTAAATATGGAAAAGCTACTGCATTATTTTCTAATAATTTTGTTGAGAAAAAAACTCTTCTTCTAGAGAATCTAATTATTCAGTGACAGCAGTTGGCTGACTTGGGCACAACACAACATGTCAATTTTCAGTTGCTTACACAGTATCACAGAAACTGTTAGAAATTGTTTTGAAATCTGGCATACTTTTCAGTCATCCTAATTCCTCCAAGTGAGCCAAACCTGATTACATTTGGCTCACCCACAAAAGATCTGCAAGATGGGGAGAAGAACGGGTAGGAAAAGGAATCAAAACTCAACATGATTTCCACCCCCCACCTTCAGCTATGTCTCACTAACAGTAATCTCCTACACTACCTGAAACCATATGGATTTTCATTTTCTAAATTAATGCAAAATGTTTAAACTTTTTTTTTTTTCTTTTTAAGGAAACTGTTTTGGAATACTGATATTATGCCTACACGAGGAAAATCTATCCATGAAGCAATAACTCCCCTTACCCCTACTTCAGGGGGTAGTTCAAAAAAAGATGTACTCATTCTCAAAGTTTTTCTGAAAGCACAATTCTCCAAATGTACTCCAAATGTACAGTGGATCCCACCTACACTGTAAGACTAATTACGATGGAAATATCCTTACCAAATTTAGCATATATAGGATAGTCTTGGAATAGCCAGCTTTAGAATGTGGCAAGTACAGGATGCAAGTAGGTAAAATGTTCCTAGTCTGACAATGAAATCAGTTGTCTCAATGAAATTATGCTGCAATACAATAGATGAACACCTGGGCCTTTATATAGGAACTATTCTACGTTTGTAACACAACTGGAGGAGTGTAAATGTGCTAACTACAAGGTCCGTTGATTTAAACTCTTCCTTAATACCAGATTAATTTGATGGCTTCCTTTTAGATTTGAGTAGAAGATATTCATGTTTATTATAAGACAGTTGTACTTTTCCAGCTGCCAAAAGTATACAGCTCTAAGTGCAGAAGCACAGAACAAAATTCCTGTTTGCAATATGAAATAACAGCAGCTTACCTGTCCTTAACACCACAAAATTTAATTCAGTCTAGCTGTTTACACATTGTAACTACAGGACTCAAAACTATAGATTTTAGCATGCTTTATTTGATAGACCAATGGAAAGAATGTGAAGGCCATTTTTCAAATGCGTATGGACCCTTTTTTAGTGAATAGACTCAAATCTATAATTCTGCGCTTGTCAACAAGATAACTCTTCAATC
Source organism: Oxyura jamaicensis (assembly GCF_011077185.1). NCBI lineage: Eukaryota > Metazoa > Chordata > Aves > Anseriformes > Anatidae > Oxyura > Oxyura jamaicensis. Next base: position 8,578,468 of record NC_048912.1, read on the forward strand.
ATATTAAGACTGTATAATTCAGATCTGCCCAAATCTTCTAGGAATCTTCTGCAAAGCAAATAAAATTTCCCTAAGGAGAAAAAGGATACTCATGATATCTGAGTAGTTCTCAGGTTCTCTCCATGTTTCCTTGAATGTTTTTGTTTGAATAAAGATCTCTTGTAGTTGTGGCCCTCATTTACAGAAAACCTTGCCCCTCCATACAACAAAAATAGATATTCAGAATGATCTAATTTTAGCACAATAGTCCGTGTCCTCCAAGATAATACTAGACTTTTTTATACTAGGTTTTTTTTTATACTAGGTTTTAGGAGGAAAACTACTTACAGTAAGGCACAGACTTATAAGACAGTTTAAAAGTTTAATTATATTTACATTTTTAGGAAAGCTTGCCTCTTCCTTCTCACATTATACAGTTAAAATAGAAGCTTAACCAATTATAAAAGTTGCACAATTAAAATTCAAATCAAAAATTAACTTTTTAACAGTTTCAGAACTGTGCTTCCATTTTTCAGTTGACAGATAATGACAGACTGTACCAACCTGAAGAAATTATTAGCTGTAGTTTTAGAGGACTAAGGCAAAACAAGTCTTGAAAAGTCCATGCCCAAAAGACTCCCTTAAATATAGCATTAGTTTGGACAGTTGTAATTTACCATGCGTGTATCAAGAATAATGGTATCTTAAGTAAAAAAGTTTTAGCAGCAATTCACTTGACTACTTTCATTTTAACCTCTGAAAGGAATACTGGGAATAATCACAGAGACTCTGACCATAACTAAGGTGGATAAGGTAACAATGCATATGTACAAAACACACAAGGAGGTTTGAAAAACATCCATCAATTCTCCAAAATAAGAGTCTGGTGGCTACACATGTGCTTGCATCCTTGCTCCATGTTTTTTTCCTTGCCTTAAACAGTATAAAAAAATCACTACAATGAACTGTATCAGCTTCGGGAGTGCAAAGCTAAACAATGATGTAACACTGGCTATGGCAGTAAAGAATAAGGTCCTATTTTCCTCAAGAAAACTTATCCTTAAAGCTGTATTTCTTGAATTGTAACCTGCCCACACTGAAGTCACTGAATTTTGTCAAAGATTCAAAAGCAGCTAGGATTTGATTTTTAACAGACTCATTGACTTAACTGTGAAATTTCACTATTCCAATGAAGTATCGCTGTCTTCTACTGCTACATAGCCACTATAGTGTTCAAGCATTTTCTCTTTAGTTGAATCATTCTCTACATAAGGACTGTTTAAAAGCATTACCCACCACAGAAAATAGCATGCAGATTTTAAACTTCAAAGTTAAAGACATCTCCAAACTTCCTGCATCATCTTTTAATATGCTATTTCTATGGTCCTGCATACTAGAATTCTTTAGACAAGGTCAAGCTATACTGATTAAATCAGCTTTTTCTACCAGAAATACATAAATATTCTTCAGAATGTAGCAGGTACAAAGCCGTTGTGTGCCTTTTTTTTTTTTTTTTTTGATAGTCTGTGCTTGCATAAACATTCTTACTCTTCTATTTACATTACACACTTAAGGCACTTATTAAAGTAAAGAAGTCAACAAACCCCACAGAATTAAATGGCATGTGATGCAGAACTAGATTTAGCATACTGTTTGTGCATCACAGTGCAATGCAGGTGGCATAATGTAGACAAATTGATGCTAATAGTTTTTTTTGTTTGTTTGTTGTCTTTTAAAGAATTGCAAAAGCAGGTCCCAAACTGCTGCTGGACTAAGCAGAACTCACCAGTAGCTGGCTGGACACAGTGCTAGCTCCAGTGCCACATGGTAATTTTCCCCATAGGTATTCCCCAAATGTATTAAATATTTTGCTATACCAGCTGTCCTCATAAGCAGATGGGTACTGGATCCCAATCCAGGCAGGTTTACATTGAACACCCCACAAGTTTGAGAAATATTTATCTGTCAGTGCTTTTTGTCTGACATTGCTGCTAGCAGAAAGTGGTCTATCAGACAAGCTGCTGCCCTGAATAGCAGGCAGAAAACTAGGCAAGCTGCTCAGTGTTGCACAACGGGAATGCTTTGGCCTCACCAAATAAGACTGCAAGCAGGTACAGTACCACAGCTCACATAGTTGCTGCTCACCCGCTGAGCCACAGAAACTAGTTGCTGCTCACTACAGTCATGAAGCTAGCTAGAGCCGATTTCCCAGCAACCTTAAAATCTACTAGTCTCTCAAGAATCCCCCAGCTTTCTTTACAGGACGATTTCCACAGTTTTAGTTAAATGAACAGTATGAAATGCTTTCCTGGCTTCTAGAGGTTGAAGCAGAAATAAGAGATGCAACTGTGCAAGTCCCTTTGCACCAGAGGCTGACCTTTATTGGCAGGCATTTAATAAGGATTCCTGAAGTGCTGCTTAGTCCTTCTATTCTCCATGGAGGGCTTGAGATACCCCTAACACTCTGAAACTAAAATACATTAGTTTGATGACCCCTTCTTCATTTTCTGCTGTGTATTTCAGAATCTGAGGTGGCGGCATCACCAGTTTTACCTGAAAAATATTAGCATAAGTAGGAAGAGAGGAGAGACAAAAACTCTCCTTAATACAGGTTGATATGTGACTTTGCATAGCACTTTGAATGTTATTAAGTGTTTGAATTTCTTCCTGTGTCTTTTTAGCCTAGATGACTGTCTTTCTCTTTCACTGACAGCCTCTGCAGGACCAAATTGACAGCTCTTTAAAGCAGTCTGACAAAAAGCAGCATTAATTAAGTCATTGCCGGACTGTAATTGTGTTAAGAAGTAAAAATCTAATATGAGAAAAGGTTAGTGAGTCCTCTCTTGTGTCAGATTTTCTACTCTCTATGAATATTAATGTCCTTAATGAAGACAATCTTTGCCTCATCAAGCCGTTGTTCTGCATTCAGGTGCCAAATCCCTGCACCATTGATTTGTTTTTAAAGAACAAATATGTCAGGGGAGAGTGACTGTCCTGTTTCTTATCAACATCATAGAGAATGCTTTTGTATTCCTGGAAAGAGTTTATAGATTTTGTGTGCCATGTACAAGCAGTGCCTGTGATGGCAGAGGAGCAGTGGGGAGGGGAATAATGTCGAGGCGAGGTAAACTAGTTTAAGTAATTTAATAGAAGCGTTACATTTTATCATGTTAGCTTTTTTTTTCTGTGTGTGTTAGCAATATCCATAGATTAACGAGGTTATGATCAGCAGTTTTAATGATAAAATATGAATTATCTCTCCAGAAAGAATCCTGCAGTTTAAGTCTGAAATGAAGGAGCTCGGTGATAAGACGCTGATCATCTCTCGCTGATTATCCCTCCCCTCCTCCTCCCGATTGAGCAGATAATGATGATGGCGCTGATGAATGATGATCCTTTTTAAATAGGTTGAAGGCCCTTAGGAGTCTAACTCTGGTGAGGAACGTTTCGTGCACTTCCCCATCTTTTCTGCTCAGCCCCCATATCTCCAATCACTTCACCGACTGCATTCCTCAAAGATCATCAGCTGTGAAATACTTCTGCACTATTAGTTATTAGGGCACTGCTAATACTTTCGGTTAGAAACTGTTGCGTCTGCTCCAAGGAACGTATGGCAGGCCTCTGAAGCTCAGGTAGAGCTAAGCACGCTGCACTGAGAGGCAAAACTATTCTCCTGACAGTGCTGGAAACCAGATCAAGTGAGAATCCTACTGAGGGCATTAGATGGTATGCGACTTTCTATGGAGGGTATTTAAAAGATTCATGCCCCTTCTGAGAGCTGAGAGGTAGTTAAGATTCTATTTTTCAAGCAGAAATCCTTGCAACAACTGAATTTGAAAGGAAATTTGGATATTTTGTTTTACTACAGAAAAGTAACAAAAGCCTAAGTAGTGTGGCTCTTTTTAAAAAAATCTCATATGCTTCACCGACACAACACGAGAATTTTTCTAGACAAAAGGAAATATTTAAATCTTTTAAGATGGGCTCTCTCCCATTTAAGATGGATACCATAAACATTCAGTGTTGATACCACCAGCAATTCCAGAGTGATTTATACAACAAAAGGAGTAGAGAAAGTTTCTGACCTGACCTAATTGAAATGACAAGCTCAGAGCTGAGAACCCTCTATTAAAACAAGAGTCAAGCAACATCAGCAAGACTCACTGCCACCAAATAAGACGAATGAATTCTGGAGGCTCCACAGTAGTGGCTGCTGTGCAGTGCACTCCAGACAGTGGGTACTGACTCGCACTTGGCCAGTGCAGCTTATTTCTGATTCTAGAGCAGCAACTTTTTGTTGTTTTGTTTTTCCCTCAGCAGGTCAACTTAGACATGTTCAGCACAGTTACAACAGAACAAAGTGCCTGAAAAAGGTACCAAAACACAGTAATAATTTGGCTGCCGTCAATAAGGTTGTACAGTCTGAGCAAAAGTCATTGACGTCTGAATGACAGACTGCTTGTCAAGGAAAGTTCAACATTTTTAAAGCTGGCTACAGCACAAGACCTGAACTGCTCTGTAACAACAGCATTCTCTTTGGAGACAAAGGATGCATTAGCATTTGGCAACAGCTATCCTTTGCATTCTCACTGCCTCCGTCTGTGTCTGACCAGGCTTCCAGGCACCAGCACACGTGCTCTTTTGATATTTGAAGCAGCTACAGCTTTTGAATCTATTGCAATTGCCCTGCTCTTGCTGCTTGTAATCCATGAAATAGTATTTAAGGTGTAGTAGAGTAATTCAAACTATTATTTTTCTGTTCTAATGGTTCAAAAAAGATAACAATTCCAAAAATTCACTTGAAAGATGAGGACTAGGAAATCATTTTACAGAATCAGCAAATAGTTTTTTTTTTTTTTAAATAAAATAGGGACAGGCACTGATCCTTCAACTTAAGATTTGAAAATCCATTTATTAATCTAGCACTGCTCCCAGTTTGTTAGTATTTGATCCATTGTTATTCATGTATCTAACAGAAGGAGCAACCTTTTTTTTTTTTTTCCTAAAAATACTCATTTTATATTACGTATTAATATATGAACAGACCACATTATACAGGCTAATCACCTAGAATCCCACTTTGGAAAAATCCTTTTCAGGATCTTTTATGAAGGTTTTATATACCAAAATAAAACCTTACTGCAGAACTTCTCCTTGATGAAAAAATTCTTAATTACAGCACTGTTTGGCAGTACAGCATACATGGAGATGACAAAGTTTTTTTTTAATGATTTTTTATTTTATTTAAACAGTGCCTGTCCTTAGCCCTCTTGACAAGGAAAAATAAATTAAATGCCATATTCTTATCTCATTTGGGAAATCAACTTCACTGTCCTTCCACTGGTTTAATGTGCTATCACCACCTGGCTCCACCACTAGTTTAAGCTACCACATGGGACTGAAAATAAGTCTGTAGCACTTGCATCAAATCTGCTAAAGAGTTTGCATAGATGGACATTGGCTGAAATGATGCTTATAATATCCTGGCTCTGGATAGGGCCCAAAGCTGCCCAGAAGGTTGTGCCATCATGTAAATGAGCACGTTGTTTTGTTTGCAGGTATTTCCAAAGGTAAGAGATACCTGCCACAAATCCCATCTGAAGCAGGTGAGGCTGCAGCAATGGTGCAGACAGAGAGGAGATAGGAAGGACAAAACTCACTCAAAATGCAAGGAAAACCATTTTCTGTGAGCTAGCAGGGGATTGCCTGGAGCCTGTTTCAGCACACGAACTTGTTGAGTGCTGCGTTATGAGAATTGGACAGAGGCTGAATTGTTTTGACTTTTATTCAGTTTGTCTCACCTTCCAAGCAGGATTACCACCTCTAGGCAGAAATTCTCCTGCTTGGAGAATGATCTGAGTGCCTTTCTGGAAATAGCCACACCATTCTGGAATATATGAAACCGTACAAATAACGCAAAGCCACCTTTCCTCACCTAAATTCAGATTAGCTCCTACCTACTGAGAGGAGTTATACTCCTCCAGATTTGTGCTGTGATTTACTGTAACTCAGAATCCAGGTGAGGGAGTTATAAACACAGTTCTGTAACATAAGAGTTTGACATACCATGTGGGAGTTGAGTTTTTCATACTCTTTCTTCTCGGATTTTTTCCTTATTTTTACTGGTCCATTTTAAGATTATTAACCTAAAGAATTCCCCATTGGACAGCCTTCTCTAATTTAGCTTTCCTACTGTCCAGCTGACCCCTTTGCAAAGCAGATGGACAATACAGAGGAAGCTTCTATGACAGATAGGTCATTACTTCATCATTCAGTTACTTATTAAAAATCACCATAATTTTAAGGTAGTTGTACAAACCTTCTGCTTTTTATGCACTTTAGAAAGATAAAGACTGGTGTCTCATTGGGCTGGTCCAAGTGAGAGATGTACATGATCTGACCTAGTGAAGAAATCAACAGTGTTTCTGTGCAGGATCATAAAGACTGACATCCAATCACAGAGACTTTGAGATTAAGGGATTACATATGAAACCTCTGGTCTCTACAGAGCACAAGGATTGCAACTGCATGAGAAGGAAATATTGCCACATACCTAAGCTCACACATACTCTAGTAGTCTACAACATATGGCATACTCATCTTACATAGATTCCTACAGTGTCTTTGACCTATGCTTCATCCCCATGCCCTTATACTTGATCAGCATTCACCTGACATCCCACTTCCAATCCTTAGCAGCATAGTTGGAAGGCAGTGTTGCTAAAACACTTGAGATGATATATAAACACATTATTTAAAATTGTGTGAACATTAAATATAATTACTTTCTGTCAATCAAAACTTAAACAGGAGTAAAATAGCTATATTCTAAGCTTTCCTATTCATCTTAAAATTTCTGTAGGGCTCAAAGAGGTCAAAAGTAGTCAAGTCCAGCACAAATCTTCCTTTTCTGGACATTACCCTACATTTTTGCATTTTTTAACCAAAATGCCAAACACCATTGTCACCTGTCATCCACATACAAAACTGTGGACAAGGAGAATACTGGCCAAACTGTAAAGACTTTTTTTTCTCCTTGTGCAATCAGTTTTATAGGCTAATTTTTACTGTATTGAGAAACTTTCAGGAACATCTGTCCAACTGCGGTTTAAGGATGTCTGCCCTACTTTCTTTGTTCTCTGAATGTTAACTCCCCTTTGCATACAGTGTGAGCCATGCACACGTCTGTTATTTGGTGTCGCATTCTACCAAGTTCCAGCTATAAGCAGTCTGGCAGATTAAGTTCAAGCTTTGTGAACTGAGGAGAGATAATTCAGAGGCTTCTTACTACTTCTGATCTCTGAGCTGTGTAGGGATCATAGCTCTCGGATTGCATCTGTTCCTGAAATTTTCAAAACAAAACCAGCTTCTGTGCATAATCTATTTTTTTTTTTTTTTTTTACCATTATGTGGCAAAACATTCAATAATCCTCACTTAAAAAAATCACCAAGAACACCACAACCAACTTCAGGTGATTAAAATAACCATTGATGAGATTAAATTATTATTTTTTAAAATACATATATTTCCCTACAAGAATACACACATGCAGGTGTTGACCTTCAGTTTGGAATTTCAAGAGAAACCATATGGGCCAGGGAAAAGTCTGAAATATAGACTTTGCAGATCCACACAGTTCATTCCACAGTTGAATTAAGGTAGGAAGTGGATTTACACATAGCAACCTAATCATGGCCTTGAAAAAACACTAACTTCCACAATCTCCTTTCCCACAAGCAAAGCTCAGACATTCACTGAGTGTTTGAGCTTTATAATTTATCTTGTGCATGTGATGTGCTACAGTGCCAGAAGTGTTTCCTTGGATTTCTAATATTTTTAAGGACTATGTATAAGAGTTCTATACCATATACACGTGGGTCTGGGTGCCCTTAGTCCAACTTCTGTATCTGTAGAGCAAACAGCAGTATAACCTTATTCCTTCCTACATATGTTTCATATCTGTCCCAGAGATATTACATCTGCAGGTAAAAGGATATAGTAGCAATTCCAGCTATAAGGAAGGTTTGAGACATGAGACGAAAGAAATTAAGAGGTGTATAAATGAACCTTGCTATAACACTGACCTAGCTCCTTCTCGCCAATTAATTTAATTGAGAGTTTTGGTTTACTTAGCACTTTTCATCCATAGATCTAAAAGCACTTTATAAAGAAATGTAAATGTCAATATCCTCATTTTACAGATGAGGATAAAAGGGCACAGGGAAGTTATATGAATCACCCCAGGTCAGTAAGCAGGTGGAAAAACCAGGAATAGAAGCCAGTCTGCTTACTCTGTCTGCTGTGCCCCATCCATCCTTGAACTATGAATTCCAGGTCATTTAACAGAGAGCTATAGAAAATCCTCTTTAAAACTCAGAATTACCTCTTTTACATAAAGAGGTACAAGCATCCCATCTGTAGCATACTTCAATCTTAAATTAAACCTCAGAAAAGAGCCATATGAAATGCCAAAGTTGGTACTTTTAAAAATGGAGAGAAAGGTTTTATCCAGCTAATATTATGAAAAAATATATTTCACCATTTTATCCCTCCAGAAAAAGTTATGTATTACCACATGCACTCAGAACTATTTTTCAGAGTGCTCAACTAGCTACACTCAGAGCATAGCTGTACTGAGAGAAAAACCTGATTTTATCTCCCTGAAGGCAGATATTCTCAGTTTTAATTTATTTTCTCCCATGGCAAGAACATTAGGAGGTGGCAAAGTAAGGAGAAAGGCTAGAAAGTTGTTCTGAAACATGGGGTCATAATCGATGGAGTTTTTAATCTCCGAACAACCATATGTCTGGTTGGTGCTTACAGGAGCTGAACTTCCCTGGTTAAAGAGTCTGAAGTTATTCATTATTTTTTACAGAATATAGTATTGTTGGACTATTCCAGGTTTGGTTAAAATACTTTACAAACTTTCTCTGTGTTCTATTTTGCAGTGCCATGCAATGACAACCAATGATTTTCAAAAATCTCGATAGGCTGTTTTAGCTACAAAGATAAATAAAGGATAATATGATATGAAACAGAGCTTAATCTATCATACTGAGAGTCTCAGCCGCAGGATAAAGTGAATCTAAATTGATTCATCTTCAAACCCACAGCTGAGAGGCCAGTTTACAGAGAAGTCATGTTATTCCTGAAATGGCAAGCTGTATTTGATCATATTCCAATTCAGATTCATGGGCCAAAACATCAACAACAACTACATCATGAAGTCAAAGTCTGCATATCCCATTGCTGCCTTCCACACTCAGATTTCATCTGAAAGACTAGAGACATTAAGGATATTTGAGATATTCAGTCAGTATTTTATGTCACCTAAGGCTGGAGAAAAACAGCAAGAGAAAAACTGAGATCTGGAGAAACAATCACTTTTTAATATAAATATAGTACCAAAACTGGAAAGCTAGCTGGACTTTCAGCTACTAACAACATTTGCATACCATTTCCGTAGGAAGGACTCTCTCCCCAGCTGTGAGCAAGATAAAGGTCGTTTTTACTAATCAGAGGTTTATGGCAGTTTCTTTATGCATCTTTTTTGAAAAATAAAGCTTGATGACCAGTTACCCTAAAGCATTTGGCTTTTTATTCTCAAGTCTTGAAGGGCAGAATTTGCCATTCTTTTGCTGAGCTCTCTGTGAATAATACCTCTGTGATATTTCAAGACTTCAGTATAGTGCATGACTCATGAATTCTGTAGTAAATAGGCCAGACTTGCAGCTCCAGGTATTTTTAACCTCCTAAGCAGAAAAGGGGAATATTTAGGATAAGAAATGAACATGAATTTAACAATAAAAATAGAAAGACCACTTGGTATACAGCACTTGGGTAACCCTCTGGGACAGAACTATACGGATTACCATATGTTCTTTTCCAAGCAATATGAAAAAATGAAGACAAAATATGCTTTAAGAAATTCTTTACAGTGTGGATAGCAGCGATGCAAAACTGTAGCTAAAGTAAATATGATACTTTCTTTGTGCTACTCTAAGGCACTGGTGACCTATCAATTTCTCAATCTGAGCAAAAGAGAGCTAAAAGATGACAGGCCTTTCCCAGCAGAATGGTTGATATACAGTGAGCAGCTATAGCTCTGTCCCTGATTATTAGTTGTGACTAATATAAAGTAAGCAGATGCTGAGAATGCCTGGGGCTAGCTCTGAAAGTGGGAGGTCTCATCTTACGCTCTTTCTTGCACACAGGCTGGATGGGATGACTACCTGCTAGAGGGTGACCTGGTGGTTAGAAATGGTTCTCACCATGCTTTTCTTGTGTTGATGCACTACACAAGAATAAACCTCATTTATCTCAAGTACATTCTCATTCCTGCGTAGCCCCCTCTTCTGGGATCTCTGGTGAGATCATCTGAGGAAGCAGGCAAAACCCCTTAAGTAGCCTAGAGAACAAAATGTCGTCTCTCACACCCAGGAGCAGAGAGGAGAGCTGCTGGTCAGGCCACAATTGGAAGGGGACAAAAACAGCCAAACTCATTCAGATGTGCAGGACTGGCTTTCACAGTGCATTTTCACTTGTACTCTTAAGCTAAATTTTTCAGCGTCTATCAGATTTAAGTGCTTAACTCCCCTTGAATTTGCTAGGTTTTGGGCAACTAACTCCCTCAGGCTCTCTCAAAAATCCCGTCTGTAGTCATTTTCCTGTCCTTGTTCTCACTAATTAGCACAATGCTCCTGCGTGTGACTGTACAACACTGCAGAGGATTCTCCTGAATATGCGTGGGGGGGCAGAGGGAGTTATCTTATTGAAGTTTGATTCAAAAGAAGGAAAAAGAAAAATATTTCTATTCACATTAGGTTTTGTAAAACCATTTAGTTTTATGAAAAGCCTAATGTTTAAGCCTAAACTAAGTAGACAGTGATCCTTTAAGTCCCTGTCTTCCAGTACATTTCACCATCCTGTTCTTTTAGGGAAAGTTTGGTTCGTATTCTTTCACCTTCCAAAGTCCTTGATGGGCTATTTCTAGAGAATATTTAAATCTGTAAAATATATATATATATATATATACACACACACACACATATATATATATATATATATATTGTCAAAGATTTCTATAGAAGTTTCCATAGACTCCAGTTTGTATTTACCCACTTCCCAGAAACTCTTCTTCCATTTTCTATTAATATTATTTCACTGGGATCAGTCTCTGTTGAGAAATTTAGTTTAAGCTGCCTAGCAGTCTTAAAAGAGGAAGATCTATTAATTTAATCATTTATATGAATCATGTCTAAATGATCTCAGCAGAGAAAATGTGTTAGCCATTTAAATCCCATCATTACATATTATATAATAATTACCACTAATTCTAGTTTGGATGGGCCACAATATTGCTTTACATACCTAATATATTCAGAACATCTACCTTACCAAGCTCAGTCTTTTTGTGACCTTTGAGTTTCTGCTTGTCTCTTGATTATGAGCATAGGACAGGCTCTCTAAGAAATTAGTTATGCAAAACACATGCACATTGCCACATCATTTGGCATGCACAACTACCTTTTTTTTTTTTTGAAAAAAAAAAAAAAATCTCATTCTTTTTGTCTCTGGAAGACATTGAGCATGCTATTGATGATGTTGTAATCAAGATAATATTTATTTGTTAAGTATTCTCAGTATAGCCAGGGCCGTACATGACACTAATTCACACTCAGCATCAACCATAGCTTACAGTGTAAGATGGGGATATTCACAGGAGACTACAGGGTGTAATTTCCACTGAATTTCCAAATCCCTTACCATGAAAGGACTGTTTTAGTCACCTGCCTGCATACATCATGTTATACACACATGGACAACATACACATTTTTGTATACAGCTCAAGAGTTTGGACGTTGAATGACTTCGCAAGCTACTAAACTGTTTCTCTGTTGGGCAATCTAGGTAAAGGCCACCAACACACAACTCCTCACTGGGATTCAATTGATTTTCCACAGGAACACAACCCTGTATTACTCAGTAAGCCAGAGATGGGTCCAAACCCTCTCCACATGACATGAGATGGTGCTGCTCTCACTGTACTGAACAGATGCTAAGCTAGGGGCAAAGATCTGCATCTTGGGTCACAAATGGTGCTCCTGGTGAGTGATTTTTTAGAACGAATAAGCAGTTCTGTGCCCTCACTAGGAGCTCACTGCTCCAGTACTGCCTACAGATTTGACTGTCTGGTTTTGCCATTGAGAAAGTTTGAACTGCATCTCTGCCATGCTAGAAAACAGGAATAGTTCCATCCAGCATACACACTTGGCTTGATCTTCCATTTATTATCTTTAGCACCAATTCTGCATGAGTGTATCTACCGGCCACCTTTCCTCTGCCCTAACAAATCTGTAGTTACACCCTGGATTAATTACAGAAGAGCAAAACTTCCAACTCTCACATCCCAAGGGTCAGATTTATCCCTGGTGTAGGCCAGAACTCAGTACTGAGACAAATTTGGCCCTAGGTGACTTTTTTCCCTTAACTCATTACACCATCCCTCCTACAGCTGATGAATTGAGCCCCTTGTGTTCTGTTTGTAACCATAATTAGTATTCATTTTGCAAGCTTAAAGTTCACCCTTGATACAGGACTGAGCCTAATGTTAATCACTGCGGTGTCTTACCATCTTTGACTCTGATCTGTCAGGTTTGCATTACTCGTCCCATACCTAATTTTTTGCCCTTACCAGCCAACTAGCACCTCGACATCACAGTGTCAGAATTAGAAACTTTTGACAGATCTGTAATCATCTAGTTCTCATCTGCTCTATGCATGTTAGTCACTTCATTTCCACATTCTAACAGTTAATATGCCTTAATTTCTCTCACTTTGTGAATATTTAATTCCTCCCTTTTCAACATCATTTTTAGGTTGTGTGAATCATTTTCAAAGCCTTTGCTATTCTCCCTCCACTATCATCTGCATATTTTATGAAATGGCACAGTTGAATCTCTGAGGGCTCTTGATAAAAATGAAACTGGCAGGCTGCTCATTAGTTGTTTACCTGGAGCTGTGTGAATCCCCTAGAATGGAGGATTCCCATTTGGATTTGAATTAGGATATTCTGACACATAAGAATTGAAAACCTTTCCAAGTGTGATTTTTTTTTTTTTTTTTTACCTACCCTTCTACCCCAATTAATAACTCTTCTAGAAAGTTTGTATTCTTTTGACCAATCTTCTAGTAGTTCAGTACCACCTACAATAACTTCTGAAACAACTGGATTGTTAAAAGGTGAGAGACAGAAGCTGTAGCCAATTAGCAACTCTAATGAGGGGAAAAAGTATCCGATCAAGAATGCACAGAGGACAGCATGACTAAAATGAGAACTTCACGTTTCCAGAATCAAACCAACTTGCTGGGATTAGGGCTATGGTTTATTTAAGCATGTATTTTAATGTGCAATTAATCCAGAATTACATTTAGTGGAAGTAGCATGAGTAAAGTTTAAACCATAAGGACTTTACAGTGACCATATCGCTATCCGGTAAATCTCAAACAGCTGTTACTCAGGAAGGACAGTTTTCATTATTTCCTTGATTTTATTTATGCAATAAGGCACTAACTTTCAGGTCTCACCATTGAAATGAACTTAGGAGCCACACTAAATTCATGACTTACAAGACAGAAGAAAGGACACCCTTGTGTTTACCAGAAGATCCTAGATTATCAGAGGATTTCAGCAGGTTATCTACTCCATCCCTGTAGCAGAACAACTTCTGCCTGCTGAATCTATACTTCTGTCATTATGAAGCTAGCTGTTAGAAATCTCCATGAAGTTCCCCATGTCATGTGTATAACATACCATACCATTTCTGATAGTTTCAGATTTTAGTGTCCAAAAATTTATGTTTAACTTTATTTATTTTCATGCTGATATCATGCTTTTATTTTCCATATACTTGACTTAAAATCAGTAATACTATCTCTCCTTGCACTAAAACTCCCATGAATTTTTTGGTCTCTGATGGAATTGTGGCCAGTATAAATAAGGTTAAGAGAAGCTTTCCAGCTGTGGAAATTGCATCCCCATTTGTACTTCAGTCATACAGGTGTTCCAGAGAAAGAAAAAAGCAAAAGTGAGAAGTAGAAGGTGCTTAGCTTAGATAAGTACCATCTTTCTGTTTTATACTCATGCCTTACTCTATACATCTTCATTTCAACACATCTCTTAAAACTTTAGACACTAACAAAGTACAAATGACCAAAAGCAGAGTCCTTAAATTTCACAGAGTTTCTGGCCATCTAATGTTACATGTTTTATTCCCTGAAATGAACAGCCAAGAACAATCAGAAGGTTTCTTCTTTAGTCCTAAAAACTGTATCTCCCTCGTACTAGTTTACGGAACAGGTGAGAAACAACTCACTAGCATGTTATCTTGTTGTTAGCTCTCAATCTAATCATGAGTTTCATACTATTTATTACAGTTAAAAACCCCGCTTTAAAAAGCACATGAATATTTAAAAACCTAATAATGAAAACCAATATTTTAATAGAACCTTGACTGGAAGGAAGGTGAATTTAAGCATGCTTTATGTTTATTGTAAAGATTCAGAGATCAAATTTGTATTAAAAATAATTTTCTATAGTCTCAAAATGCTTGGTCATCTAGGTGGCTGAATTTTTAATTCTTGAGTTTGACAGTGTTGCATTCTTTTGATATATTATATATGCTCTAGATCTATTACTTTATAATTAGACATGAACATGACTATGAACTGAATTGTAGCCTCCGAGAGTTGGAGTCACAACAACTCAAAACTATCAAATATTGCAAGGAGTTAAAAGTAATAATAGCCATAAAGATGTTTGTGCAATGTCATGTAACTGAATACAGTAAGTAGGAGTTTGGGTAGAATGACATTTAACTGAATTTTCAAAAGGTTCTTTTCCTAGCTCCAGTACAAGCATTTAAAGGTTGTCATTTTCTGCATTTTTATATTTCCTGTCCTATTAGATACTGGTTGGATTCAGGTAAAATAACTTTCACCCTACTGACTAGAAACATACAAGTCATTTAAGTATATGCACATCATTCACTCTATGATAGCCTGATAAAATCAAGGGCTTTTTAAAAAAATCTCAATAAAATATGGTCATTTCAAAAAGCGGTTTTCACTGTTATAATTATCAGCATCACATCAAAACCTACAACAATTTTGTTAGTTGCTTGAGTGGGTTAAATTAGCTTGTGACTTCCTTCTTGCAATACTTCCCAGTGTGGTTACTTACACAAAGAACATAAATGCATTCTTTTTTAGTGAAGTGTTGATACATAGGAGACAGTTTTTAAAATGTCTTTTTTTTTTTTTTTTTTTTTTTTGTTATGAAGACAATTGTCATATCTTTTACCACTTCATATTTTAGACAGGGTGAAGGACTTCAGGAATTGGCTATTTAAAACAGCAGTTCAACTGCAGATTGAGTCCTTGATCTGCTCTTGCTATTGAGGGAAGTCATCTGCATCAACCTTATGCTGCTTCTCTGGGCTGACCAGAACACTGGACAGAGCAAACTGATCTCTACAAACACAAAGCCATAGAACCAAGAAGATGAAATAATGTTTCTCTTAGAATCTGGTATTCCTTTGCATGGTGACTGGATAATAGAGTACAAATGATGACATGGTTACTACAACAGAAAATCAGAACACAACAAGGGCTGCACCACTCTGGAAATACATGTGAAGACAGGTCAAGGGACTGGAAACACAGTGAACTCCAGACCATTTGATGAAGGCAACTTAAAGACTTAACCAAAAAGAAACTCCATAAAGATACTTTTTTTTTTTTTTTTTTTAATAAGTATAATTGTCAACTTCTTTCTAAAATTCTTTTCAGAAGAAAAGCTTTCTAGTTTGGCTTAGTATAATATACAGTCATGGCTTATGCTTCTCTACTCTCCTTACCCCTCCTCTCCCCCTGTTAAGCAGACCAGAGACCTGACATTTTATGTTGTTTGTTTGAAATGATAAACTTAATCATGAGTGAAATGTTAGGAAGTGACAGCGCTGGCCACAGTAAGGTCATTTCTTGTTTCAGCCAAGTACAATACAGCTTTCCCCTTAATTGCATTGCCAGTCCTTGCCACAGGAGGACCCAGGCATTTGCAAGTGGGGAACTGAATCTGTCTTTGTGATAATTAAACCATGGACCTCTGTAAAGACTGCCAAATCTGCCATATGGTAGTTTTATGACCTAGACTGCTGTTATCTCTTGAGAAAGCTAACATCCTAATCTCATTTTAGTTATCTGTGATCAGAACCCGTATTTCTAGAGGGCAAAATGCAGGAACACTGCTTGTTGCAGAGCATCCTAAAGCAATGAATTTTTTTTTTTCAGTGGTTCACACTAATAAAATGAAGAGAGAGCTCGTTATTGACATACTGGAATTAAAACAGAACTCAAGGAGCTAAAGCCAAATAAGCTGTGGGTTACCTGTACATAGATTGTAACATATCACTATAAAAAATTCCAGAGACTCAATTTAGGATAGATGAGCACTGACTAGTAATTAAAAGGTTAATTGCAGGAAGGTTGTAAAAGGGCACTGTATTTTTTGGATACAAACACATTATTTTAAAACACAAACTCAAGATGCTAGTGCTTTTGGAAGTCTGATATCATCTATCGCAACTGCACTGCTTTAAAAGCATCCTTAGGAGCTGCCTGTGAGCTGGGCAAATATTTTACAAAAAGACAGGCAGACTGTAAGATACCCAGGACAAGAATGAATGGATCTGAACTGCTGCTGGATAATGTTTTACTCCTGGCCCTCCTAATACATATGTTATTTCCTTAAATTAACACTAATTTGTGTTCGGATCTGAAGATGTGTCTGAGCATTTGTACCATGGTTCAGAATCATACACCACCCCTTAAAGCTAAAATACCAACACCTATCAGGTGTGGCCACCTTCTTACATACCTTTTGAGGCAAGATTATTTATTAGCTGAGGAGACTACATCTGTTCCTTTCTGTAAGGTTGTGTCTTTAAAAAAATGCACGGAAAGCATATGAAACGTAGCATATTTTTCATCTCACTGGTAGCAAGCAAACACAAGCTATATTCTTTGAGGGCTAAGAGAGCCTTAAACATAGGGATCTGTTCTTGAAGTTGCTATTTGAAGATGCTTAGATATTTTGGGATGGGATATTTCTTCCCAAAGACCTAAGAGCTGGTCAAGTCTACACTAAGTTCTCCACACTGGTGACCTTCATCACGTTCATCTGCTAGATACACTTATCAAGGAATTACATAGGTCTGTTTTTACAGAAATATTCTGGTTATATGATCTAGATAATGTAGCCTGCTATAAATCACGCTCGTTGTCCCTTGGTATTTTGAAAACTGATGAGACTGCCGATTCTTGCTTCTTACTTTGTATGCAAATGATGAATTATAGATGGGAAATAGGAAAAAGAAGGTTTTACTCATTTGCTGGATTGAAACAGACTGGATTAGTGAGCAAGCAGTGGTACCCTTGGACTATTTATTGTGACATTGCTTAGAAAAATTCAAACCCCAAAGCCTTCAAATCACTGGGGACATTGTTAGCCTTCTACAGGAATTATTAAAATGTACAGAAATGTATGAGCATCACTTTATAATAATTAATCAGGGGCTGTTGATTAATAAAGCTCATTTTTTTAGTCCCGATGATTCAGGGTATTATCCAAAGGACAGTGTCCTTGTCATATTGATTAAGAAACCAGACTTTGCCGTGGAAGAAAGTATAAGAACAGTCGCGCTTCTTCTTTCCCCCTCCCCCCCACATAGAATAAATATTGAATGAGAATATTAACTCGTTAACCTTGACAACAATTTGTAATTTTCATAAGGAGGAAAACTCGCATATTCAGCAAATAAATTGCTGCAGGGATTTCAGGGAAACAAATTGGAGAGAATGAAGAATGCTACCATATGAATTCTGTCATTTTTATGGGCTGCAATGATAAATTTGTTTGGTTATGTCCCTCAATTAAGGCCACAAATACTGTAAAGTGTCAGAAGCAAGTTAACTGGTGGAGCTGGTACAGAGAAGTCTGGGTGACAGTCTAAGGTCATTCAGGAAGTTAAGTTCTTTCTTCTTTTAGATCTAGTTCAGATCTGTAGCAAACATCTTAGCCGATTTACCGAGTGCATCTTCTGTACAACGTATTAATCCCTTTAAAGCCTTTGTTAAAAGATAACTCCATTTATTAGGTATTGCATGAGAAAATCTTTATGTGGAATTAACAGCACCAGTCACCGGTTTTACAGGGTTATCTAATTATTTTGAACTCAGTTTAACCAGGAATGCAGGTAAAATAAATAATTTGTAAACTGTTTCCCTCTGCAGATCGTGGGTACTATTTTTTAACCCCCTATAAAAATGTTGCTTTGAAGCTTGAGCTGGATTGCTGCTTTAATGATTACAGGAAAAATGGACACTGTTCCTTCATCTATTTCCAGCTGCAAAAACCTTATTTTTTCAGCTCATTGACTAAGTCAGCAAGCCAGCAAAAAACAGTTAAGCATGTGCCTAGTTTTAAGCTTGTTTTGTCTCAACTGACATCAAATAAGACTACACACACTTAAAATTAAGCACATGCTTAACTGCTTTGTTGGATTACAGCCTAAATTATCTATTAATCCAATTGCATGGTTTCCTCTGATCACTGCCGTCTTGAAATTCTTACTGTACAATAGATTTAATATAAATGCATTATGTTTGTCAGGCATGCGACTAGATTTGCATGCTGTCCTTGTCTGCTTGGGCATATTATTATCCATAAGAGAAAATTAAAGATTTAATATGATTTTTAAAAATTTAATTTTTGTGAGTTTTTGAAGGATATGAATGAACATTATCTTGTTTGGGAAAGTAAAAAGAAAAAATTAAATAAGTGTTTAATGCTTTAAAGTTCCAGATAGGGAGTGCGAGGTGAATGAGAAAATGCATGGGGACAGTAGCAGCCTTGGTACACGACAGTATTTGGTATGCTGATAGTCACTTCTACAGCAAAAATAACTGGTGCCTGATTATTTTCTGATTTTACCATACTCATTCTGCAAGGACTTCATGATAAGAGAAATGCTGTTTCCCTACGTTGCATAGGAAACTTAGGTACAGAGAAACTGGCTACCAGGCTATTAAAGTTATGTGAGCTCCCATTCATTTCAACACATGAATGCCTATCAGCTGCCCAGATATTTCAGCGGAAGGGGCAAATGAAACTACAGCACATTTGCTGCTCTTTTGCTTTTCCAATTTGTATCTTCTGATGGTTGCTTTTCCTTGATGTTCTCATACATTTTAATGATACTAAGAGTCAGTTTAAGTACTCTTAAAAAAGCCTCACAAATGCAGCCTTAAATAGTTTGTCCCTGATGTGGCAGGACCCTGTGAAGGAACCAAAGTCCTATGCACTACTGCTCTCCCCATTGCACCTGGCCAGCAATCCTTCCCAGGGGGAACCCCGGCCAGCTTGCAGCAATGGTGGCATTTTGGCTGCTCACAGCAACCGAGCAAGTTTTCAGTCCTATTCAGCTACACATGCTGTGCTGCTTTAGCTGAAGTGCAGAACAGAAATTTGTGTAACCCTAAGACATTAATATGAAGCAATGGGGTACATGCTCAGAGATGCAGTTATTCACTCATGATGCATTATAGAGGATAATACCAATAATGACTTTTGCTAAGCCTTTTTTGTTCTCAAAGTACAGAAAGGAAAAATAAATAAATAAAAACAAGAAAATCCCTGCATTTCTATTACTGGTGGCACTGGAATATAATCAGGCAGTACCTGCAGGATAAATCAAAAGATTAAATTAAGTTGGGATTTGAATCCCCACTAAACAAAGAATCAAACAGAGATTACGTTTTTCTGGACTCTAGTCTCAGAATAGCTTTCAAGGGCCTCCCTTACAAACATAATATCATTATTTGCTTTGACCACTGGTACGTTAAAGAAAATACAGGAGAGGGGGTGGAAGGGAGAGTAGTCAGGCAAGCAACAATATGGAGAGCAGTATGGGGCATGCTAATTTTTATTCATTGCCTGGCCTCCTGCCTGCTTCTCCTGAGTCTATTCAAGTCCTAGCCTTGGGTTCTGACTCTTGACCGATATCTGTCAGCATGTTCAGCATCCTGCCTTCTGCTGCTACTTTTGTTCAGCCTGATATTGTACCTTGCTTTTTGCAGGAGACTGATACCTGCTGTCCCTCCACCCACACTGCTATCTCATGAAGCTATTTATTCCTTCTCCACAAAAGCACAATCGCCAAAACCCTCTACCTTTGGAAGGAGGTCATTCAAATACAAGATTAATCTTAATCACAGAGGAATATTATATTTAGAAGCATGAGGATCACTGTACTGGCTCTGACCCACAGGCTGCAATCCTGAATTCCTCCTCTGCCAGCAGAGGAAGAAAGGTGAAAGTAATACAAAAATTTACAAATAATTTATACCTCTCTGCTGTGAAACGTCGACCTGAATTTTAACAGAGGTAGATTTACCCATAAATATTGACTTCCACCCCTCCTTCACATATTCTATTTATTAAAATCAACTGCATTAACCCTTAACTGTTCATGATTTACACAATCACACAAATTTTGTTTGAGTCTTGCTGTGGGTGACCTCAGGTGCATCATACTGGCAATGTATTCCACCACTGAATTAAGGACTGTTTCCTCTAAATTTTCATACTTCAGGATAAATATTTTCAGAGCAGTCTCACAGCCCCATCCAATGTGACCAAAGACTGTTTTACTGGCATTCATGTCTCAAGTTTGAGAAAGTATATGGGAGATTCTTTAATACAATTTCAAAGTATGTTATCTGATAGCAGCGGCCTCAGATTTCAAGTATTTCACAGCTTCTGAGTAAGAAAATCCCCGCCTGAAAAAAAAAGGAATGAGAAACATCTCTAAACCTTTTCTAAAGTAGAAATGACAACAGACTTACAAGAGCACATTTGCCAAATCTTTAGCCTTGTAAAATTATGTATTTGAATTTCTAAGGTTTAGTATGTACTATTTTAAAAACTGATTCAGTTTGTTTGGACCCCAGAGCTGCAACTCCATCTTGAGAATATGCCAATGTGTACACAAAGCTTTGCTGCTCTTTTCATCAAGAAAAGTACTTCTGCCAGCTTTTTTGCTCCCATTTTACCTATTTTCCTCTGCTCTGTCTCCTCATGAAGACCACAGACCCAGTTGTGGGAAGTGAGCGTGTCAATGACCCATTAGAAACCTGACATGACATTTATGCACACGCTTACCAGGGTTGCTCTCACAAGCACAATAATTACACACACAAATGAGGTTTGAAATTGCCCTTTTATGAAAATTCAAACCTTGATATTTAACTATTTAATAAGAACCCATCTTGCATCTGATTTGCAAATCAAACGTTTGTGATGAAGGCTGGATTTTTCAGGGAGATGAGGTCTGACTCTAATAAGCATTTTCTGTGTCTATTTTGAATGTACATTTACAGAACACACATTTGACTTGTTTGGTGAAAATATTCTTCACTTTTTATGCATGCCAGGGTTTGGACACAAGTGCCACAAGTAATAACTAGACACACAAAAGAGTCAGAGGTGCACATAAGCTTGAATCTTAGTAAGACTTCATACACCTTAACTTCGACACCTTAAAAACAGGTCTCCCAGATTTGTCTGTGGCTGAAAAATCTTTGCATCAGAAAACTGCACCATACTACAATGGGTCTCTGCCAAAGCAGTCCCAGTCTACTGCTACACATATAGGAGTTGGTTAGAAATAGTCTTTTTTTTTTTTTTTTAAACCAAACTTACAGAGCTTATTGAATTCATTAAATGCAGGCAGTATTTTATTTTCCAAATATGTTCTTTTAAGGTTAACTCAAAACACAGAGGTGTTTTCAAGGGGAGCTTCTTCCCAGTTTTATGAGAACAGAGTTAAACACCGACTACTTGGAAGTAGATTTTCCTACTTGCTGCTCTTTACCCTCTAATTCAAGATGGCTCCTACTTTGGGGATTCTGACAAGTGAAGAGACATCAGATCTGAGGAAAGATAAAATTTCTCTTAGCAATCTTTATACATCAACAATGCTCAGCAATTCTACATCAGCTTGCATCTTAAGATGTCCAAATACTTCACAAGGCACCAAGTTGCAAAACACTATGTCACACAGTTAAACCCTGTGCCTATCGTACCAGTGCAGTGGGAAAACAGCAGCATGGAGTCTTGAACTGGTTTGTCCAGAGCCACACGTCAAGTTTGTGGCAGAGCTTGGAAAGAGTACTGAGGTCACCTGGCTCTGAGACTTGACCTTTAATAGCCAGACCATCTCTGGTCTACTATGAAATAAAAACACTTAATTCTACAGAAGAGTTTTAAAGGACTGTACATACAAGTGTACATCCAGACCAATGGAGTATGTCTTGTTGCATCACCATGCCCTGCGAGGCTGTGCAAGCCTAGGGGACAAGCACTCGATGCTGATGAAAGAAGCCAGAACTCAGGCTCTGAGAGCTAGGACAGTCAGAAGAAAATAGCGTCCCCTCTCCCAGCACCAGCTAGCTTGTCCTCCCTATTTTTTCTGTGAGCCTCAGAAGTGGGGAGCAAGGTGCTCAACCAAACTCCCTAGAACAAAAAGGCATTTATGGAACAGCTATACTGAAGGAAGGCTATTCCCACAAAGGACTAAACCACTGAAGCAGAAACATTTGTCTCAACATTTACTATGAAACTGCTTTGAAATTTCTGCCCTTTGTATAAAGTTCTCTAATTTGACATCCAGCAGCAGGTTTTGTTCATGCTAAGCACACCGTTGCTATGAAAACTCACCAGTTAACATTACTTCAGACTAAGTAAAAAATAAAGGCTAAGAAACAGTAAAGAAAACATTATCTCAAGCATCTAGAATTTTAAATAGAAAAAATAGTTTAACTGCTGTTTCATTTTCTCTGATTTGCAGCTTTCATGGAAGATGATGTGAGAAACTCTAGGGGATTAATGAAGTTTTCTTACAGGAAGTTATAATTTTTCAAGGGCTGTCTCCAGTAAATCTCCCTAAATATCCCAGCTAAGCTTCACTCCACCAAATTCTGTATATATTTTGATCAGCTTTATAGGGCAGTACACCATCAATGCACATACTTAGAATGACTTTTTTCTAATGAATAAAGTAGAGCATCTTGAATGGCAGCATCTCAAAAAAAACATGCAGATCAAATTTCAGAGGCAGGAACTGATTTGTTTCAGCCACCACCCACCTTCTCTGATAATTAAATTTTTCTTTCAAAAAACTGTGACAAAGTAGCAATTGGTCAAGACATCAGGAGGGCTAAAATAAACAAAAAAATTAATTTCAAACTGTGAATCGTAGTCAGCATGAGCTAAATACTTTTCCCTCTAAATTTTCACTACTCATCTCCAACAATTCAAATCAGCACCAGTTTTCACAGGAAAATATCTAAAAGGGCAGCCATATTATATCCTGATTTTTATCACTAGTACTGATTTTAGTAAATGTCACTTATCTTTACAGAAAGTTTGCAGACTCAGACCCATTCTCTTCCCAGCACCACCTTTTCTTCCCTTAGCTGCCATTAGCACTAAGTTCTCCTGTGGATTTTGTTAATAGTTTATAAGCAGTAATTACACATAGTCGCTCAATAACTGCAAATTGACCAACTTGTGCGATGCATTTTCTCTGCGGAGACTTCCTGTGTAGTTCACGGAAATACACAGGTCAATTTTAAAAATAGAGATGATACAATGTTCAATGTTAGTAGTCAGCTTTAGGACTTTATAGCTTGACTATAATTACAAAGAGAATTTTTGAACTTTTACTAGGCTTTCGGGAAAACATGAAGTGACTATAATTAGTCATTGCTATTAGTGTGTTATAATACTTTAAAATAATCTCAAGTGTCAGACTCTGGTCAAGTGTATTAAGGGAAAGTTGCCTTCTAAAGGCGATATCATTGTAGTCTTGGCTGTCTGCCTCATCCCATAGGCAAGAAGTAAAATTCAGAGGGATGAAGCGACCACTTAGCAAGCTGCTTCCCCTCATCTGGCTGCTGCACATCAAGCACCAGTCATCTTCCAGAGCCTGCCATCCCCATTCTCCATCAGCTCACAACCCTAGACTGCTTGTTGCATTTAATACTAGTAATGACTGCATCTGAGCATGGAAAAAAAGTCACTGGATGTGTCTGGGCCTAGTTTTTATGTCAGCCAACCTGTACCAAAACTCCCTCTTGTGCTTGATGGAGCCCCGTGCAGTGCTGCTGCAGAGCACTGCTCCCATCCGCCCACAGCAGCACCCGGGGCCTAAGCAGCCAGCATTCAGAAGCAGATCAAGGTCAAAGTACCACATGTTTATTGCAGTTTAAGTGGGCAAAAAGGCTATTACAACCTCTTGCAGAATGGCAGCCTTGTTGTGGTCTGTATACCAAAGCAGAGGCTAAAATGTGAGCATGAATCCCACCAGGTTTTGTACAGGAGGGAGAAAGCTGTCAGGCAACCCCTTCTTATTGACCACTTCTCTCAAAGATTTAATCTCAAAGATTTAAGAAACAGTAGTGCAAACCCTCAGCGATGATTATTCGACTGTTGTCTTCCTTCCTTGTGGCCTGCCTTCCACATGGATTCAGAAAAAACATGATGCTTTCTAAAGCAGAGGTAGCATTTGTTGTGAAAAGGCGCACACATCATAACCCTGAATTCACAAAAAAGAGGGGCAGAGCATCCCTCCATCAGCATGCTCTCACCGGAAAAAAGTCAAAGCTTTACTCCCACAGAGGTAAACGGGTTAAAATGCATAAAGTGGGCTTCCTACCTCAAATATCCACCTTACTGTGTCTATATCAGAGAGCCGATCTTGGATATTGCTGAGTGCCTTTGAGAACAGCAGCTCAGCCTCTTACAGGATCAGGCTGCAAGCAAGAACCATTTCCTTCCCAAACACAGGAAGGAAGCATATTTTGGAAATTAGTAAGATCACGCTCCCTGAAGTCATGAACAATCATTTTCCACAGTACGATGAAGAGATACCAGGATTATTCTCCATGATTAAGCCTTTGACAGGCTGGCACCCTTGCAACAAGCACCAAGGCAGGATTTATTGGTAAATGGGGCCTAGAAAGTTCTCTAACCTGAAGTTGTACCGGCTCAGCAATTTTGTGAAATCATTTGATAAGAATGTTTTTAGAGTCATACATACAGGTACACAGCAATAATTAGCATAATATAAAACACAAAGGAAGAAAAGTGCAGTAATTTGTACCGATTATTAAGTGAAAATAGGAAACTAATTATTAATTTTTGAAATCACTGAAAGGAGAAAATAGCATACCTTACACATGCAGACACTGAAATTAGATTAGCTTGACAAGGCCATTTCAGAAGGAACAGGAATTCTTCAGTGAATTTATTTAATAGACCTTGAACACGTTAGGAAAAAACTCTTCATTATAGCATCCTAAAAGGTGAGTGAAGGAATTTGAAATCCCACCTCTTGGTGCTGTTTTTAGATTAATACCAACCATAGAAAAAATCCAAATAACAACAGCTTGCTATTCAAAACACTATCAGGATCAAGCAGAGCAAGTGGGACGAGCTAATGTTCCCGTGTGCAAAGCCAAGTTCTTCATAAAAAATAAGATTCCCCATACACACACCTTGTCACAATAAACCATTTGCCACATTGCAGTTGTGTTGACCACCTCACCTACAGGTGTGCTCATCACTTCCCACCAATGACCAGGCAACTCAGGAACAACTATAGAACCAAGTCCATTAGCCATTTGGTCCAAAATAGCCAAAATAATTCACTTATGTGTGCACATCCACCAGAAAAAAATCTGATCCCCAATGCACTGAATGATGTTCTCCCTTGATTCTACTTGGCTATAGCCAAGAACCTACTTGCCAGTACAAACACTGCCTTGTGTCAAAGCACACTTACATGCACTGAAGAATTTTTTTTTTTTTTAAAGACTTCAGTTTAACTTTTTCAGGGGGCAGGAGTGATCTACATTGACTCTGTAAAGTTTCATTGTCATGTTCTTAAAGGTCATACTCCACTTCTGTATCACTCATAAGCATACTTCCAGTTGGACAGACAGCAACGCAGGTAAACAAGTAAAAAGTCCTGTAACATCTTATTAGATTGTTCCTGTCAAAGCTCACAGATTAAAGGCCCTATCATTCACTGAACTTGCAGAAGGGATGAATTTGGACAACGGCACAGAAGCAGCTTTAGCCACTAAGCTTCACAGAAAAATAAGGTATAAATACAGAGACAAACACCTTGAAAGCTATGATTTAAAAAGTCATTCAGAAAAAAAAAAAAAAGTAAGCTTGAAAAAACAACTTTGTTCATATCTGGTTAGTTCTATGGAGCATTCACTAGACAAAGCAACCATTATACATGAGTCTGAGCATCTCTGACCTGAGGTTCTAGGTGTCTCAACCTGAGCCTGACATGCGTTTCTTTGTAAGTAGAGTAATTACATAGACATTAAGTTTACCTTTCTAAAACTATCCATTGCTTATTTATTTTGAAATATTTCCACATCCACAGGCAGATACCACAAAATTATCAGCAAGAGCCACTTTGCAACTGCAGCTACTTTGATTGCATCTTGTCTGAAACTGCCCCCCCCCCCCAGTCACTGTGCTGTCCTCATCAGTGACAGATTTCTAAAATAACTGGCACAGAGCAATCAAGAACATTTACATTGCTTCATGAGACTGTTTCTGGTGTTAAGCCAGCAACCCTTGGTGTGACAGCGTATGTGTGTAATGTATACTACTCACATGTTGACACACTGGACATTTTCTACCAATCTCCTCCTTCATAAAGACACCTGACTTCTAGGAGTCTACAAAGTCTACATCCTTTCCTGATAAGTCCTCTTCTCACTAGATTTTGCAGAGAACTCTTCTTGTTCTTTAAGTCACCAGAACATGTCACTTGGACCAGGGATTACAGCCTTTAACCTGTCTGAAGCTGACTGCACGTGCAGCACTACAGAAAAGATGCATTAAGAAAAAGCACTGCAGTACCTTTCGAAGTCCATACACAAGTATCTGGGGCCAGGTTCTCAACTTCTATAAATCGACTTTGCTCCATCAGCTTTATCCTCTTGGGAATGACCTTTTGATTTTAAAGTGTTAATAGCAACTGTCTACTCTTCAGAAACTCCTTGTTCCTAGAAAATTCAGAAATATCCATTTTAAGTGGGAAGACGTTTTATAGCATGTAATATAAGCAGTAGCAGCTTTGTTGAAGGAAATGGTGTCAGAATAGCAAAAATATGAAATTCAGTTTATTCTTTCAGATGGACTTGCAGAGAAGTGCAACAAGGAATGCTGGGAAACTGCAGTGATCTGTGGGTAGGTCATTGACAAGGATTTTCCTAGAAAGGACAGAAGTGACAAATGAAACCAGGGGGGCTGTTTAAAAAAAATAATCAGGAAAGATGGAAAGGTATTGAAATTTGGCTAATGAAGCAGAAGAATCTGCAGAGGCTGTAAGAGTAGATCCAAAAGGAATGGGATGACTTTTGTAGCTTTTTTTTTTCCTCCCCTCTTTTCATTAAGCTGACATTTTTTTTTTTAGACTGAGCAAATATTGTTATATATCTCTGTCTCATTGTCTTCTGTCACCTGAGTAACACCTCTTAGTGCTGCTAAAATGGCTACTCCAATGCTGGGTCAGACCAATTATTTCTTAAATGGTTTGTATTCACCTGCACTTCAAATGTGTGGCTTTGAGAAACAAAATAACAGCACCTCATTCTCAGTCTGCTCCAAAGATCCATTATGCTAGCAACACATCAGTCTGCTCAATTAAAGAGCCAACGACTACAAAGCGACTGTATATCATTTGTATTACCTTTCTAGAGCCGACACTTTATTCACAAATATCTGACTCCAAGAGGTCCTTTTCTGCTTAGCTATGTGCTTTATCCTAGCTTGCATTTATGTTTAAAAAAAATCAGCAATGTGCTTTAAGCAAAGATTTCTATGTCCTCTGTACAGCTACAGCTATTTCTTTTCTGCAAGAGAATTTTGCCATTCTTTGCAGCCTGTTTCAAACTGATTTGTTAGATGCTTTCCAGGTCCCATAAAATAACAGGCAGTCTGAATGCAGACTTTCAAAATATTAAGGAGCATTCAACATTTAAACTAATGCTACTGTTTTGACAGTAAGCTTAATTCTTCCTCCATTTTCAACTGCATACACATTAAACAGTTTTGTTTGTTATACCATCTTAATCTTGTTACATTCACATTTCATCAAGCACTATCCCAGGTTTAAGAAGCTGTAGAGCATCTTTCAGTGGTCTACTGCTCCTCTAGATGAAGGTGGGCATTAGCTCTAGTCTACCTACGTAGACAGTCCCGGCTACATTCAGGATCCACTAATCCATCTTTCAAACACCTGCTCGCCTGACTGTATCTTCTTCAGTTGCTTGGAGCTGATCTTCATGTGAATTTCTGTCATCTTATCTACTGCTAATATTGATATTATGGGACCAAGAGCAGCCCTCCAGCACCTAAAGAGGAGGTTGCACAAAAGATGGACCCAGGCTTTTGACTGCAGTGCACAGTGAAACAGAGGGAAACAGAGGAACAGAGGGTTTTCTGAATGAGTAATGAAAGCTATTTCTTCTGAGGATAATTAAGTACTGGAATATGCTTGCCCAGAGAGGTCATAGCACCTCTGTCCTTGGGGGTTTTCAAGACCCAGCTGGGACAAGCCCTGAGCACCCTGGTCTGAACTCAGTGCTTGCTCCTGCTTTGAGCAGGAGGTGGGATGAGAGACCTCCCGAGGTCCCCTCCAGCCTGAGTGATTCTGTGATAATAAAAAGCAATCATGAAATAAACCCAGCTATTCCAGCATCATAGGTCTTTCTCACAGAAGCTTATTATGACTGCCAGAAAACTTCCAGGCAGCTCCTCGCTGAGCTAATTTAAAATAACAAGACAGAACCCTGAAATATGAGGTCTTATTCTCGACTCTTCCAGACTTCCATAGTAACTCGCTTGTATGACAAGTTTGTATAAAATGCTACAAGAACAGAATTCTCTACCTACTTATGTTCGTAGCAGAGCCACATATCCATTTGCCATTCACAGGGCCAAATTACTCTATAACTCATTTTCCTGCTTTACACAGCCATAAAAGCCACATGCTGCCTAGGAAAAGAGCAAGATGAAACCTATGGGTGACACAGAATAGCAGAAACCAAATCTGCAGCACAGCAGTGACACAGGTATTCCAAAGCCTGTAGGACAACACAGGTTGTCTTCCTTTTGAGGTCTCATGAGGAGGTAAGCTCATTCAAGAAAGTGTAAATTCTGCCTAGTGCAAAGAAAAATTACTTTGAATTAACTGGATAGATGTTATGAATAATCCACATTAAATTCTTAATTTTGGGTTACGATAGAAGACTTAATAGTGGTCAGATACCCACTGCTTATGCAATTAATTCTTAGCAAAGAAAATGAATGTGATATATAAAATATTTTAGAAATAATCTTTTTGCAAAAAAAAAACAATGGAAATATGAAGACGGATTAAGATTTAGTGTCACAACAGATTATAGTGTGAACAGAATACATCCTTACAGAAATCTATTTAACTAGTGATATCCTAGAGTGAACAAGCTATAGGGCTTTTTGACATGAAAAATGTGAATTTGCTCTTTGAGCATTTACTAGAGCTCACAACTGGCAGGAAATGAGGCATGAAATGTATTGTCAAACATATAGTGTTCAAAATATAATGCATTACTTTAAGTTGAGCATTGTTTTCAGGGATTCTAACTCTCAGACCCCCATATGTATTTTAAAAATGGATCAACACCTCAGCAAGTATACACACACAGGAAGTGATACAAAAATGCTTAAGTTTTTTTTTTTTTTTTTTAAATGTTTGGTTCTGAAGAATATACTTCCATTTGTTACCTTTTCCTAAGGTGAGCTAGTAATTCAAAAATTCTACAAAAGAATAGTATTATGCATAGATCAACACAAAATCTGGTGGAAGAGGCATTAAGCGTAGCAAGATACATGAAATATGTATGTGCTCCAC
This sequence comes from Oxyura jamaicensis, assembly GCF_011077185.1. NCBI lineage: Eukaryota > Metazoa > Chordata > Aves > Anseriformes > Anatidae > Oxyura > Oxyura jamaicensis. The sequence continues at coordinate 8,608,553 of NC_048912.1, forward strand.
AGCTCATGTTTTTTGTAGGATTTCTGACCCATTTTAAACTAGAATCCAAGGAAGTAGAAAGGTGACTCACCCTTGTTTCCATGACCACCCCAACTTCCATCCTCCTCTGTTGTGAGACCAGGACTAGAAGGAAGAACTAGGACAGAGGGACTCCCAACCCAACAGCTAAGAGAAGATTTCAGCTCAGGTTTCCCAAGTAACTCTTTCTTAAGCGATGATGAAAGTATGTAAGAGAAAAATAACTGAACAGTAACTCAGGATCTGTACAATGTTGAAAGCAAGCAAGAACATCTTTTTGTAAAGTATCTTTCCAAGGTATTTTTTCCCAGATATGGCCAGAGACATCAGTACCAAATAATCAATTTAAATTTAATTCCTGTGTATTAAAAGTCATGAACGAGTGGTAAAATGTAAAAACCTGATGTTTAGGTTCATCCATAACACAACCCCCCTAATACTTTAAGAACATCATAAGCAAGTGAAATATTCCTCAGGTGACACAAGCAGTGGGTAAAACGAGTTTTACACTTGTTTTACTGAGTATGCAAAAAAGCATTAATTAGGTGACCCTTTTCCAAACCCTATATAATGCAGTTAGTTAACTAACTGGATCATTACCAAATCCATTCTTAAAATACATTTTTTCCTTTAAAGTTTCTCAGAAAAAATATGGAAAGAAATGAAAAGACAATCAATAAAAGAGGAACCAAGACTACTTCAATATATAATATCTTTTTGCCTTGATCACAGCAGACATCAGCTGAACAGAAGTGATTTCATTAAACTATAAAAGAAAATGATTGCGGTATCTTGCTGGATAATGGTAGGACTGTACGGAATAAGACACCATTTTGCTAGGCTGTTTGGGATTGGGTTTTGTTTTCTTAGACTTTTTAAACATTTCCCACCCTAATAGTCTACTAGTCATAACATACAAAAGATGGTAGGAATAGACTAATTTCTTGACATTTTGGGTTTTACTGTGAAATAGGCTGTAAAGTGTGCACAGATTTCAGCACTGGGAAGGAAAGCAAGCCTAACTCTGGTTAAGCCATTTATTCTTGCTTAGTCCTTAATGGCAGGGAAGCTGCTTTGCTTCTGCTGTACAGCCACTAGAACACGCAGAATTATGGCAGGGACAGATATGGCCTATTTTCTTTAAGTCAGTGTCATTCATTTCTACCAAAAAGAGGCAAGAAAAATTAATGGCTTTCTCTCACCCTTCATACATTGATTTTTTAAGTTACTGAACACTTCCTATTCCTGTGCGATTGAAGGCAAACTGATAGGGGCACGCACTTATCAGAAGCAAATCCCAGAACAGACAAGGCAACATTCTTAGTGCTAGATCACTTCACTGAAGTTTGCAGCAGCTAACTTCAAAGTACTTGTACACAGCTTGAAAAACAGGGCCAAATGAGAACAGAACTGCAGAAACATAGGCTGCAACTCCAGGTACCCAAACCATGGCAGACACATGAATCTTGCCACTGCAGCTGGTGACACCACACCTGGATGGCACAGGTTCAATGAGTTTTAAAGGTCTAATCTTTCACATCAGTGAGATCAAGATCTAGGACTGAATATATGCTTTAAAAAAAATATTTTCTATGCTGGGGGACCACTGTAGAAGACTCAACAATCACATCCATGACAGCAACATTTACTGTGTAAGGTAAAGTCTTATAATATATATATATATATATATATATATAACATAGGGTCTTTTTGTTTTCTTATACACAGACCTAGAGAAAGCAACTAAAAATCAAGCCAATCATATGGGCTGTAATTCATCTGTTAGGCAAATAAATTAATGGGAAGTCAGTCCATACATAGAGCAGTATATTTAGGACGGTGATGCCTTTCAAATGTCTAACCTTTTAGCCACATGTACAATGAATGCTTTTGACAGTTTTATTAGTTGAATAGATGTCCATTTATGAGTCCCATCACATTAAGAATGGGGTTTCTGTACTTCTGCCAATGTGCTAGAAGTGGAAACTTGTCTCTTGTGTTTTCTCTTCTTAGGAAAAATGTCAGGCTAAAAAGACAGGTCCAAACAGTTACTAGCCATCTTGGCAAACATGCTACTATTGTTTATAAATCCATAAAGTCATTACTGTTTTGGGATGGTTTCTGTTACCTTGCCTTTTTTTTAATGTAACAGACAAGTGACTTTCACCATGTCAAGAAAACCTAATAAAACATAAATACAAACCATTTGCCTGTTTTTCCCTCTTTTGCTCTAAGCACAGATTATATTATAAAAATAAGACATTGTAAAACATAACAAAAACAATCAAGATTTTAGTGTAGTACCAGCCAAAAATGCTCTATGTGTTTATTAAGTTTTAATTTATAAGAGCCTGCATTACCTTATCTATATTATGGAAAGCACTATACATGACTTGTTGGCTAAGGCCCCAACGCAGCAAAGCACAAGCATATGTGTAGCTGTAGGCATGCAAACAATGTCATTGTGTCAGTTTTAACCTGTGAATTTCCTAGCAATCTTTCCCTCAGGCAAAAGGCAGATGAGAAACTGGCCCATGATGCGCCTTCGCAACCCAGAAAGATTTGTGTGACCCCGTGTGAGAAGTCCGTTTCTCCTCCAGTAACCACTCACTGAGTTTCTCACCACTCATCCACTAAGGATGAGTCAGATTCCCATAGGAATCTTAGCTTGAACTTAACCTGGAGGAATATCAGAGAAATGTTATCTCTAGATAACCCAAACAACTCCCCAAAAAGCTGTCAGCCAGACACACAAATACTTCAGGTTTATCCATCTTTGCATTAGAAAACAAGCTGGACAACCTCTTGAGGACTGCCAGAGGTTTCCAATAAGCCATAGTTCTCCATAGTTCTCACCTATTTTATCTCAAAAATTGTTACCCGTAACTGTATCTAATTCCTTCAGCACAGGTTTATATAATACTGGAAGAAAATTGTCCTTACAAGATAGGAAACCCCCTTCCGATAACTTTTTTTTTTTTTTGTAAAAGTAAAAAAAAAAATCCTTTGCATGTTTGGTTGATATGCCTGTCCTAATCCCTTTCCTACAACTCTTTTGTACATTATTTTTGTAAGAAAATAAGTAGGAAGTGTAATCTAACATTAAATAAGAATACATCTCCAAGAGCTGGAAGGGAATGAGGGCAAGCACATTGTACAAACCCTTTCGTGCACCTATTCTCCACATGAAAACTCGTTACAGGTTCTGGCCTTCACTAATATTCAACAGCTGTTCCACAGACTCCTCCCTGATGTCAGTTGAGATGGATTCAATTTTACTGTAATTTGCTCTTGTGCAAACAGTCTTTTACTCAGCTTTTCTACCTCTGTGTTCACTCACTGAGTTGAGAAAAGCCTTGGTCTCGCAAAGCTCTACTACATTTGACTATTTATACTGAATCATCCCAGCAGTTGGCCGTCTCTTCACATCCTACTGCTCACATTCATCTTTAAGAACAGTGCTATAAAATATTTTAGGAAATCTCAGGGGACATCTTTAATGGCAATGGAGGGTCCCCTAGTCTCCATTGGTCAACTCAACTGCATTTTCTCAATTACATTTGACTCCATCTCTTCACTCTTTCTTCACTCATTTATTCTAAGGCCTCATACTTTTAAGGTCAGACTAACAGCACATGGAACCCAGAACACTTCTCTTTGCTGTAAAGAGGAAAAACTGTTTGCTAGTCTCTACACATAGGCTGGCAGTCCCAAATTGACAGATAAAAATCCTTGCTGCTAGACTCATAGCCTACAATGTTGGTTCTTTCAGCTCTCTAGTATGGAGGTTTCCCATTCCTCCTGGCTTGAGCACAATAAGGCCTCCAAATTTTATTTTCACCTTGGATATAGAAATTTCAAATTCTAGACACCTGCCCCAATTATCCATCCTGTTTTGGGTCCCATCATGCTTTTCTGAAAAGAGGCACACATTTGATTTTGGTGCCATACTTAGATTATCTTTAATCTAGCAGGAAACATTTTTGAATACTAATATCAAGAAACAATATTGAAAATAAAAACTTTATGCTGCTTTGCCCAGAAAGCGTACTTTGAAGCTGAATATTTTCCCCTCAAAAAAAGCATGAGTCTGATCTTTTAACATCTATCTTTGTCTGACAAGAGACTAGACCGCTGTATGGCAATATATACCAGTGACACTGGACATATGCTCTGAAGTGAGGATTAGAGGTGGACATCACTCTTACAATTCACGTCCAAATTAGGGAAAGGATTGTATCTACCTTCAGCCTGCTTGTGTTATTTCATCTGGCAAAGCCCATACAGAAATTAATAATAGCTTTCCCATCTGCAAATAAAAGTATGCTACTTTAAATTTTTGGCAGTGAACTGGCATTTTGTCATTTAATCATTTCACATCATTACACTGCAATATGCAATGTAATGATATGACACTCCTAAATGACAAACACTGGGTACCTCCTGTACTGGAAGAAATAATGTAATAGGAAGGAAATTATATACTTAAGGTTTCACTCCCACAAGTTGGAATTAAGATACAGAATAGCTGCAAAGAGAAGAGAAGGAAAGCTTTGCCTACAGATGACCGAGCTAACCCTTAAACATACATTGACTTCACACCCAGAAATACCAACCCTGTGGCTCAGTTCTGATAAGGGTCAAGGATCCTAAAGTCATGCCAAAGCACTCATGACTTGAGGTGCCGAGGGAGATAATACCCAACCCCTCCCAGGGTCAGACCGTACATGAAGGAAAGCCAAAACCTCCTTATCTCTCTGGCCCACTTGATTTTGAGGATATATTAACCTTTAAGCATTTTGGAGAAATGCCTCCAGAGATCACCTGCCAAAGCCTGATTTGATTGTCTGATGTGGTGACAAATAGGGTAAAAGCAGGTAAAAGCCCAAAGCCACAAGGCAACACTTGCTACCCACATGTTGCAAGCAAGCTCTGGAGCATTTTCAAAGCACCCCCTGAATGTCTAAGTCCTTCAAGGACCTCCAAGATTCTAATAATTATTCTTTCACACCATTCCTTGCTATTATCAATTCAGCTCACATGAGGCCAGTGAGAAAGCAGTATAAAAAAAATGTCACTAATGTGCTGACAACTCCTCACCTGCTGCACATCCACTTAACATCACAATGCCACTTCCCAGCTTTCCTTGAGCCAGTGAGAAGCCTACAGCGAGGTGAAGTTACCACTGTGATACATACTAAAAAAAGTGGTGGAAGGAATGCTGGAAAAAAAAAAAAACAAAAAACAAACACCACAAATATGCATCTCTAAATTTAAAATTTTATCTGTACAAGGCTGATCTTTTCATGCCATCCAGACACCGCAGTCGCAGGGCTGGAGTTGTGACCGCTGGTGCTTGGGCACAACCAGATTCCTGCAGACATCCTGGAGAGGTAAAGAGCTGGCAGGGAAAGAGCACATGGTAGTAACGTTTAAAACTTGGCTACTAAGCTGTTTTTGAGACTACTGCAACAAATATAACTGAGAAATCCCAAGAGAATTGTCTCAGACCCAGCTGATCAGGCTCAGGTGAAAAGTTTTGCCTCCCTTTCCAGTTGCCTGAGCCATTCACAGCCTATGTCTGTCAGAAGTCTTCAGAAGAAATGAGAGAGACAATAAAATTCTGAAGTGAAGAGCTCTTTAAATATTAGCTCAGCTGGTATTATCATACATTTTTCCAAGTTCAAACATGATAAAGTGATTTGAGAGTTTGCCAACTCCATATTCAGGGGAAACATGCAGAGAGGAGGAATGTTGATATCTTTGATGCAAGTTTTTTCTTTTCTTTCTCTTTTTGTTTACTTTGAACAACATTCTCCTTAACTCATTTCAGAAGCTATCAGAAAATACTGGAAATTACACAACAGCTTTAGGAGCACAGAGTTGCAGGTGGTAAGATATTTATTTACCAAAAGAAGCTCTCCATGAATGGATGAGTTATCCCAAAGAAATGGTTATTTTCTTTGCCATTTTATTCACAGAAAAAGCCCTATTGAATTTCTGCTATTCAATCATTTATTATTCAGTGGCTGAGAGAGCTGCCTTTTACATTCTTCCCCACATCAGTAAGAAGAAGCAATCCTTAAAAACATCCCTGAAGTGACAATGAACTTATGGTTCCCCTTATTTAATAAGCAGCCCTAAACTTCTTTCTTCAGGACATGCTGTCATAGCTACATGCAGCAAAAGAACTTTTAAAACAACAAAAAAGGAAGGATCTGGCAAGTAGGGCACTTTGGAGGTGCCATGACTTTGATGTGCCCTTCCCCAGCACAGGTTGAGGTTTAAGGGGGTCTAAAACAGTCCGGCTTTTCCAGAAGGGAAATCTGCACTCATAGAGCTTCTAGCACAGCAGAAGCATGCTACACCCCACCATCAGCCCTTCCCGCATGGCGCTGCGCTCTGCTCCCTTCCCATGGTATATTTTACACAGCTAATTCCAGCTTACATTGCGAGGCTGAATAACAGATTTCAAGACAAAGCATTTGGGGGAGATATCAGATCATTTCCATTTCACCACCTTTGTAAGTGTCCAGCAAAGCTTGATGGCCCACTGAAAAATCCTATGCTAATACACAGAAGTTCATTAACGTGTAGTAATATAGCTAAGTTTACTGGATATTGCTTCAGATTGTCATAGAAAAAAAGCAATATTCATTACACTTGGCAAAAGCAAGAACAGCAAGTGGGAGCCAAAGCAGTCTTGAATGCTTGCTTATTTCCTTGTCTTTTTAAAGCTTTTTTTAAAAGCTTTTTTTTTTTTTAATTTTCTTAAATCATTCTGCACTGGCATGTTCACTAAATGCAGCAAAGACAGAAGGTAATTACATATCATGACTCATTAGCAGAAAAAAGAAAAGTGGGAGCAAAAGCAATAGGTGGGTGGGGGTAAATTTACCTCATAATGATTTAAAATTTTGGACTCCTGCACACAGGGGAAAAAAGGAATTTAGTCACTCAGACTGTGAAATTCTAGGAGACTAAATGTCTACTTAAATTATTTCATCACATATTCATTAGGCCATCCCAGGGAAGCCAGTTATGCTACGTGATGGGGTCTTGGTTCTTTTCTGGCACCTTGAAGGACACAAAGAAGAATGGACAAATCAAACAAAGGATGAACAAAAAGTGGCACGGAAAGGAAGACAGATAAGCCTTAGAAAAACAAAACTCCACAATGCCATCAGGCTATTGCATAAAAAAACTAAGGTCTAATTTCAACCTCAAACTCCTCCCGCAACCCTAGGCTTGTTGCTCATTGCCCCTGGCCCTCAGTTAGCCATCTGCAATGCCAGCGCTGCCTTTTTCTGCTTGTTTGTATTCACTAGTCCAGAAATAAATTAAGAGTTATGTTTTAGCGTGTTTCTTCTATAGCACCAAGCACATAAAGGATTTTATCTTCTGAGTCCACTACACTGTAAAGCAAATAATATAAATAATAATAAAAGAAAGGAAGTGAAACACTTGTGGAAAGTCAGACTGTCTTGGTTTCATCCATAGCAATTTCACACAAACTTTTCCCTTTTCCCTTTAATAACTACTATTTCCTATAATCATTAAAAATAAAGCTAGATCCTAGATCCTTTTTATCTTTTTTTTTTTTTTTTTTTTTTGGCTGTATCACAGTAGAGGATACTCTGCTTACTCTCTTAGAATTTTAAAACATGGACTTAAAGACCCAAGAGAACAGAATAAATTTTCTGCTATTTTAAAGAATTAGAATGTGTTGGGGAAAGACTGTACTTGGCTGGGAGCTGGTTTATTAAAAGGATGTTGCAGCTAGAGAGCAGGAAAAAATAGGACAAAGCATCCAGTGGGAGCCATTGTTCTCCTTAGGGCAGGCGGCAGAACTACAAATTTGGTTTGGGAGGGAATGGTACATTCAGACTAGTTCAAGCCAAGTGCAGGAGATAAAAACTAATCTATCCATCAAATAGCCAGATTTACCCTGCACAGCTGCATCTTATTCAGCTGGTAGAACTGAAATTCAGCACAGCTTAGCAGCAAATTTGCCATCAACAGAAAAAGAATCACTGGTAACATTTGGGCAAGAGCACATGCTGGATGCTGGGCAGTTCTGCACACCAGGCTTTTACACAAGGAGCTCCTAAATGCAAAAAAAAAAAAAAAAAAAAGACCAAAAAAAACAACCAAAAAAAATTGAGGTGTGACCCTAAAAGGCCAAATCCTTATTGGTCGATCTCCATAGCTGAACAGAGGGGACCACACATACCTAGCCACAGCCTACCTGTAAACATTACTCAGGTAAAAGACTCAAAGTGCACTAAACTTACTTCAGAGCTAGGGATGCTAAGGCGCACAGTGACTGTGCAACTCATCAAGCAATGGCAAAACAGATGAAATCCATGTAAATTTAGCCAGAATTCTCAAAGATTTTTTTTTTGGCTAGTAGCTCTTTTAGATAGCAAGCCCATTATGAAGGCCTATTTCTGAGATTTTTTGATTTCATTAAGGAAAAAAAACACAGCAGGATGGAGATACCAGATATCAAAAAAAGAGAAGGATCGCTTAGAAGTTTTAGGCCTTTTTTTTTTTTTTTTTTTTCCAGTTACAGATGTTCTCCCTAACTACAACTACGCCAAACTCCTTCAAAAAAATCAGCCTAAATCTTTAATCACAGAACAGAGAATACAGCTTTATGCCAACAGGACCCCAAATCAAGCAGTGGGGAACATTACACTTACCCACTCACTTGTGTGGGAATCCACTCAGGCATCCATAGTAAAAATAGGAGGTCTCTTCCAACCTAGATGATTCTGTGAATAAAGTAACTGCTCATAGCAGAAGTTTGAGAAAAATTGATTTTTTTTTTTTCCTGGCTGACACCACCTACCATCTATGTGTTGCATTAATTTAAATCAGAACAATACTAGCCCCCTGATTTAAGATCCACAATACAAGAGCACAACTTAAAGGGTGAGCCTCAAATAGTTAAAACTTCACTACCCTGAGAATACAACACACGAGTCTCAATGAATTCTGTAATTTAAGGCAGGGTTTCTGTTCACATCAAGACTTTCAGAACATTAGTTCCTCACAGGACCTTACACTTGCAAGCATTCAGCACATCAAATCACAGCAGATTTAATACTGGGATTTCTGTGCTTGCATGTACAGCCCAAAAGATACAAACCTATATATATACACACCATCTGGCTAATACAAACATTTAGCTCTCAAATTTGATTAAAAAAATCAAAATAAGTAATCCCCCCCACCCCCCCCCCAGACAAATAGGGACCAGAAGTCAGTGTTTGTGATCCTTTGGTACAAGTTTCTCTGCTATTACAATACCAAATACATTAACTGCATTTTGGAGGTCCTAACAATTTTCAGCTTTGATGCCACCCAAGTCTGCTTCAGATTCACAGTCATAGCATAACCAGCATAACCACTGCAATTCACTCCAATTTAATATCAATAATCCCACATAGAAAAGAAATCATAACTCTTAACTATTATTTGCAATGACATCCGCCTTTTAACTTTAAGCAGTGTTCTTTAAACATTTCTAAACTTTTCCTATTTCTTCCCTGTGCCTTGATATGAATTTGCCTGTCACTGAAGGCTGTACACAAAGAGAGACACAGACACTGAGCACAAAGATATCAGGAAGTGGTTTTCCTAGCAACAGTAATCATCTGAGAGATCCCAGAACATCCTTCCTATTCATGCAGCATTTTGTGTTTTGAATAGTGCTGACAGGTGAAGTGGATTCATAGTATTTAATACAAAAAATATTGCTGTGGATGGGTATGGCACAAAAGCGAAAATATCCACACTATTCATGAACAGATGAATTCACTGTTTTCATAACGTTCCAGATTATTCACTAAGGCACAATTTCAAAAGCAAAGACTTTCACCTTCCCACAGAATGAATAATCCAGTGTACTCCGCCAAAGCAGAGCCACCAGGTGGTTTTCCAATAATGATTTTGCATCTTCAAATCCCACTCACCCAGCCTACTGAACAGCACCGATCTTTTCCACCCGCCCTGCACTGGGATTTCCCACCTCGTTCCTTAACAAGAAGGTGCATGCCCGTAAGCTGCTGCAGCAAGGCCCCTAACCCAAAGGAGCCTTCAGTTTTATTTTCACCTTCCAGGCCCAGATACCAAGGTGGAACTTGTTCCTCTCAGCAACCTGCTGGGCTTCCATGAGTTGAGCTCAGGTTTCTTTGCCCAACACAGCAGCAGGATGGCGCCCTATACTGAAGTCACTGATGGGAGTTTAGGAGCACAAGGAGGATAGGAGGGTGATACAGCCATTCTGCAAAACCAATGCTTTAAAGACTCAAAATTCTTGCTGTCCTGCAGGGCCTATCAGATCCCATAAAACAAACTGGATTAAATGACGAGCCCTCTCTCCAAAGCAATTCAGTGCCCCTCTCTCCCCTCCACCCAAAGGAAGCCCAACAACCATGAAGTTTTTTGTTCTTTTAGCTTTTTGCCCTCATTTTTTTTTTTTTTTTTCCAAAATTTCAGGTCACTTTTCTGTTGCCTTTTGAGGAACCCAAAACATTTTTCTTCCTTGGACAGAGTGTTCTCTTGCTTTTGCCTCCTTGCACTCAAAAATGCCTTCCAGAAAGGCTTCCCAACTCTTGATTCAACAGCTGCATCCCAGCTCCTCACCTGAGCTTACCGACCAGACACCAACTCCCTATCAAGAGCACTCTAAATCTTCTTCCCAAAAGTCTTTTCAGATTTTTACGTGCAACACATTACCATTCCCTTAAGAAAATCATCCCCTCTTCTAAAACCTACCTAGTCGTCATTCTAGCCTTAATGTTCCCTGCACTTTTAGTCTTTTGCTTGTCAGTGTATTAAGCCACTTCCTACCTTCCTACACCTGCACCCCAGGACATATAATGGAAATGTCAACAAATTCTGGGCTATAGGCATGCCAGAGGATGGGACTTATTACCTGGACAATTTGTTACTGGTTTGGATTTTTATGCATTGAGAGCAATAATAAATTAAATTGAAAGGGATAAATTCAGAACAGATGTGAACAGGTATAACTAATGGGAGTGTCAGAGAAAATTAAATAGTGACAAACAGTGGTGTAAATTACAATGCCAGGTTTAAGTTGATTTTAAAGGGACATCAGCAAGTTAGCTTTCATGGATTTGGCATTTAGAGAGTACAAGTGAGCTGCAATTGAAATACATAGGGTATGGATTATAAGTGTGTGTGATAAGAAAAGCTACTAATATGAAGCTGTAAGATAGCAGAAGATTATTCAGCTTCTTTCTGCTCTCTAGAGCCTTTCTGTAGGATCTGCTTTCTCCATTTGCCCTCTATCTTCTGCAGCTTAAACTGATGCAAAGTAGATATCAAGGTTGCTACTGTTCCAGTAAAACTTGCACACATGCTTTGTATGACTGTTAATCCTCACACATGGCATGCCGTACATCCCAGTGCCCAACAGTGGGAAACCAACGTCTCACTTCCTCTTGGTAGACTTCTCTTTTTTCCTTTTAGAAAGCGTCTTCAGTTTTTTTGAATAAAAATATTTTTAAAAATGTATCCCATTAAAAGTTGCACTAAAATTCTTGAGTTACAAGTACTTTATAACCTAGAAATACTCATTGATATTTAAAAAACCCAAATCCTTCATGGCTTCAAAAATGCCAAGGAAAGTAACGCTATAATCTAACCAAATCTGCTCCCTGCAACTTGCAAACAGCTTGAGTATCTATAATGAGCTAAAATAAATCTTTAGATTGAAGCACTAATTAACTTTGAGTTGCTTGTCTGTAGTTACAAATCAGTTTCGTGGCACTAGCTAGTCTCCAGTAACTGTCCCATAGACAGACTTTTTATTTTAAAAAATTGAGGCAGTATTAAATAACTTAACTTATTTTCAAGGACAAGACAGACAGATACAGACAGCCAAATTCATTACGGCTCTAAACATGCTCCTCTCCAATCTGCCTGTGGTGTACTTGGCCTTAAAACAGTGAGGAAAAGGTGACTTGCAGCATTCAGGCATTTGTGGAGTCAGAGCTCCGCTGAAACTCTGAAGCAACCAAGCCAGCTAATTTTGCTTACCGCAATAATTAATTAGCTACCATTTTGTTTACAAGTGGGAAATAACATTATATACTGTAATTTTATGAGATTGAAGCTAATTTGAAACAATCCTCCAGCAACACCAGCAATAAAAGCTTATGGAAACCCTGTGCCATACCCTCTGGCTACTGACACAACACTATTGATACACAAATCTAAATTGACGGCCCTGGTAACAGATTCCCTTGACACAGTGAGGTTTAAACTAGGAAAAAAGCTAGCTTTGCTACAGACAGCACCACCTGAATCCAAGCCATGATGCTGTCGACAGCAGCTGGGAACAGGAAGGGACAGGAGTTTCTGTTAAGTGTGCTAGAACTCCACAGTGAAAAAAGCTCAGCCCCTAACACACAAATGAAAATAGTGAAGACCCACCTCCTGCTTTTGAATGCAGAGCAGGCAGAATTCAGCTAAAATGGGCACTTTTAATAGCAAAATATAGAATCTTTTTTTTTTTTTCCTCAGAAATGAAACTCAATCCTGAAAACTTCAGTCCCGTTTCTGCAGGGTCCCAGGACGAAAAGGTAAACATCACTAGATTGGTGCATAACCATTGCAGCAATGATTTCTCAATTTATGCAAACATTACAGTAGATTCATATCCTACCAGTAGTCAACCAGGAGCTCCAAGATATTGCAACTTGGCTGAATAGCAGAAACCAAGTGGCAGCACTGTAGGATGCAGTTACTGCACCGATCGTCAATTTGTCCAGTGGGAACTCACTTGCCTCTGACATTTCCAGATCATTTCTACTCAACACTCTGGTTGCCACCTGCAAGACCGCATTTCAGCGCAAAATGGGATCGCACTTCCTGTGCAAGCAATCAAACACAAGTTGGGAACATGAGCCTCTAATGATTTTTTCCTTTTGATGGGAGAGAGGGTGCTCCTAGATCCAATGCAAAACTGAGTTAAGCCATGTCTTTGTTTTCCCTCTACCCTTCAAATTAACAAAGCAAATCACAGAGTTTGGGAAGTGATTCTTCTGGCTCTGCCAGGATCTTTACACTAGGCATTTATGAAAATCACATTCAAGGCTGACTGAGATGCTTTCACCCAAGAGACCACATGAAGAACTTGGCTGTTTTCTTCATCGTTCCCCAATTCGTTTACAGGTATTGCAGTTTCACAAATACAAGGCTCTTTTTGACTTTCAAATCAGAGTAGCCCTTAAATCACTATTTCAATGATACATCCTTGGGAAAAAAAAAAATAAAAAAATAAAAAAAAAATATTTTTAGTGCCATTTCAGTTAATCATTGTTTTGAGAATCTAAGAAATAAGGCAAAAAGCATATCATCCAAAACTACATTTCAAATCAATAAACACCTTTGCAGAAGCCTGCCATGGTCAGCAAATAGATGGGTAACTGCTTTAATAATTAAGCAAGTTGGCAAGAGCTGAAAAATCTTCACTTAAAAAACTTTCCTTTAATAAAATGGCTTGTATCTAGTTGAGGTTTCTTTGCTCAATATTTATTATTTCACCTGCCTTCAGATGGGAACAGTGAGCGTTTTGATAAATGGATTGAAATGCTTAGCTTTACAATAGCGTATATAAGCACCCGTACATCCCCTCCACTTAAAATGCTTCATGGCAGCTTCTTACACTGGCATTTCTCAGTAAATCAAAGAAACAGCATTGGACTTCTCATACAGGTAGCTCACTAGAAGAATTACCTTTTTTTCCCCCCCTTTTCCCCCACTAGCCCTACTACTAAAATCAAAACTGATCAAAATGAAGTCAAAAAGTATACAAGTCCTTCCTTTCTTTTTTTTTTCCTCTCCAAGATCTCATATAAAAATAAAATCAAACTACCCTAATCACATAATTTCTGACACTGCAAGCAATTATAGGACTCATGCACAAAACCCCTGTCCATAAAAATAGAGAAATTTTTCTTAGGGTATCAAGCATGTTCTCACAACTCAAAGCCCTCAACTCACTTGTAAGAATTATTTTTTAGCCACATCATGCATGAATATATAGAATTCTTCAAATCCAGCCAACATTTTACTAATCAGTATACCTGTATCTCCTGGTTTAGTGTAGAAGTTACAAATGTGCACCTATCTCGACGATGAATGGCTGATAGCCACAGTCAGCCTGGCTTTCTCCACCCATTAACCAGACCCAATACTGTATGAACAGCAAGATTTAGAATCCCAAACAACATACAAAGTTAGCTGAAAAAGCAAGGATTTGTCATCTACTACTACCCTACAGGAGTGGTAAGAGTCCTGCAACTGAGAAATCATGGGTTACACTCTCTCAAGCACCAAGAACCTTCCCTTTTCTCTGGTGGGAAGAAAACAGAATGGGCCTGACAGACTGAAACACCATGGTACCAACCAGGTTGTTCAGCACTCATTTAATTTCTTGTTCTTTATGCACCTGGGGTACTGAACTGGAACTTTGGTTGTCTTCTACAAGTTCCTGGTCATCCTGCGTTAGTCACCTCAGTACACAAAAATTGCTGTTTCATTTTCTGACATTCTTCAGGCAGTCAGTGTGACAAGACACCCCCGTGCATTTAGCATTATCCCTTACAGCCACACGTGGGTGCCAAATTGAGGCTAGGTCACTCAGAAATCATTGGGATTTCATTGCCTGGATCTCACTTAAAAATGGCACATTGCCACAAAACACACTTTCTAAAATGCTATTCTATTAGCTCCTGGAAGCCTAATGGAATAAAACTGAGTAAGCGCAACATGTATTTACAAGCCAACCTGTTGAACAGAATATATCTGTTAAATAGAGAGCAGCAGGTTTGCCTGCACACTGTATCATCTTCCATTTCCACAGGAGTCCATTTCCTTAGCTGATACAGCCTTGCATAACGTCCATCTACCTCACTACCTAAGTTCAGAGACTCAGAGAAATAAATGGCTGATATTCTTAGCACAACACAAACGGAGGGAAAAAAATCAGCTGCATGAACTTGGAAGCAAGCTCCACTGGCACCATTGCTTTTAGCAAGATGCTATCTGACATCTTTTGGCTGAACAAGTCCCTTTTGTGGGGAGGATTGTACAGCAAATATTTCTGAGAAGCATAATGTTTGTTGGATATTGCTCTGTTAGGGCAGCTTGTGTTTTCACTCTATTCTGCTTTTGTATGCGAGGGTGTGGAATTTGTTAATCTAAATAAAACTCAAAATAGACAGCATGGTTTAAAGAGCTGCTGACGCCTGGTGGGAAATTTTGAAAGAGTTCTCTGTTAAAAAGCAATCCTCTGCATGAGTTTATCTCCAGGCTTCGCTTCCCTCAGTCTGCTGAGGGAGAAGCTTCCAAGAAGTGGATTTAGCTGTTCAATGGGAACACAAACTACTCTTGGTGCGCTGTGACACAACAGCTTCGCTTTGCAAGTGTTTACATGCATCTTGCTGCTGACCTGTCGGCACTGCACAGTGCTGTTTCATACAAGGACAGGTAGATAAAAGGATGCAGGTATCCTTGTATTAATTGTAATTAGCGATGCCTCAAGCAGCAGATGGGAAGCTGACTGACTAGTTCTGCTCTCAGAGAGCATTTCTGTGCAAAAGCCCACACCAAGCATCTGCCCCAGTCACCTCTTCCTGACCTAGAGGCACATCACCACCTTCGAGTCTAGCAGAGCTGCACTGCATGATCCTGCCCTGTTTTGTAGGCTTGGGCATGCAGCACTTTCACCCTTGAGCTGCTTGGAGGGGCTCTTTCCTTTCCTTATGCTGAGAGCTGTTTTTTTTTTTTTTTCTTCTGGGAATCAAACATCAATAGGTGTTCAGCAAAAGGAGTTTCCCCCATTACAATCATCTCTCTCCATGCAACCTTCAGTTATTTTCAGGCTCGATCTTAATTGTTTATTTCTTGTTGTCACATGAATTCCCTCTTGCTTCATCTCTGCCTTCAGGTGAAGACAAATTTAAATCTTATGCAACAGCCCTCTCCAGATTTCAGTCTGCTTCGATGGAGAGGTGCCCACAGAACCATCTTACATGTCCTTTGTAATAAACTATGCTAAAACCTGAGCTTTGCTAACTTAAAACAATTCAGCTCTGGATTCACATTTTCTGATTTTAAGTCAGAATCCTGCTCTTTGAACAACCATCTGGTCTAGCTTCCACAAGTTACCAACAATTACTGAAAATTACTGTGTGCACTTTCAGACTGAAGTTACAAGTCCTTCACCAGCATCCATGTGGAAGCTCCTAACAGCAGCAGCTTGAGTTCTACAGAGATTGTAAGTTTCAGAAAATCCTTAGATGGTCTATCCCAAATTTAACCAAACTTTTCTAGTTAATTCAACAGTATGACTTCTTCCCTCAACATGATTTCCTTTTACATAAAAAAAAAAAAATAAGGTTAATAATATTGTAATAAAAGGATCTGACTAATCTGACTAGTGCATGAAATGGGTCCTACCAGATGTTCAGTTAAGAGGCTCTTTAATACATGCACTGTTTGGGTATGGTCAGGAGAAAATAAACTATCAGGAGTTGCCAGTATTAAAGGAAAGTCTGCACTTTTGTTCCTGACAATTGTTATTGAAGTAGAGCTCAAAATACTACCAAGAAAACCATCACACAATTCATGCAGTCACTAGTGAAAACAAATGAACTTTTGTAGAATTTTCCCATCTAAATCTGAATACAGAGATCCACTTTTTTTTTTGTCCTTGGATGAATTGTAGATGTCTCTACCATTACTCATACCCAGAGGAGACAGACCTACCAAGAATGATTTGGCAAGTATTAAAGATAAATCAACACAGATCACTGCAGTCATGAACCCCTTTGTGAGTGGATTTTTTTTTTCCCAGCATGCAAAGTTGAGAAGAAAAAAGGATGAATCTGGAGGAAGATGAGAATGTATAAGGACAGGTATCTTTGTTGGGTCTTGCACTTTACATAAGTAGGTGAGTGGACAAGTATCAGTTCCTGTTAACACTCAGCACCATTTCAGGGCATCTGTAAGACTGGAAGATATTAGTTTTGTTTACTTTTTAAAACAAGAAGGAAAGGTTGAAAAGGCAGACAATCTTACTAAAATAATTTGAACTAATTTAAGATGTCATCCACAATGCAGGACAATCTGCTGAGTACTCTGACAATCAGATGAGTACGGTTTTACATTTACCTCACTCCTTTTCACCCACTTCACATTGCTGGTATACCTCAGAGCAGTCACAAAATTCTGTGAGATCTCGTTCTGAGAGTCAATGCCATTTGAACACCCCTCATTTTCTCAATCTCTGCAGAAAAAGCTACTCAGACAGCCTGTGTTAAGTATGCACAAGCCTTGTTTCACACAGTACAGAATCACAGGCAGCAATGAAGGCTCTGGGGCCAATTTTCATCTTATTTATTCCTTCTTCATATTCTTAACACTCAGCTGAGACTAGTGGACTATTAGACTCAAATTGGCATGAGGACAGACTTCAGGGTCCACAGATGTGAATTTTATAAACAGGTCTATGTGAGAAGCAAGCTCTGTCACTATGAAAGCCTGTCCTGCCACCCACCAGATCTCAATTCCTTTCAGCTCTTCAGTCATAGACCTCATTCCCATCATAAAAACAGATCGAGGGGAGCTCTCCAAAGCTGATTGCCAGAGCTGCCACTGTGAGAGCTTCCTTCAGTAGAAAGGATTAGAGTGTCCTGAAAATGTCAATCAGATATCAAAGATACATGAAGATTGAAAAATAAAATGTACAATTTATAAATAAAAGTATCTGGGAGACACACAGTACTGTGAAAAATTTAAGAGAAATGTCACCAAAACAAACACATACTCTAGTCTAGTGTCCAACTTTAATTTTTCACTGATAAAACTCTCGAACGCTGCAACCAATAGAGCAAATAAAACAGCTAAATCCTCACTAGTATCCAATTTCCATTTACTATGACTAAGTGTCTGCTACAGCTGATGCACTTCAGCTCAGCTGAAATCAGCTCATATACCTCCCACTAACCAGGTGCCCTACATGTCAATGAAAAGACAGGACTATTGGGACTGTCACAATCAAGGACATACTGCTCTTCTCATAACAGGAGCTCTATCAACCACCCAGCTAAGCCACCCTAGTAGTGCTTGCCTGTTGAGTTTTCTGTTGTTTGGGTTTTAATTCACTTTACTAAGATTGCTTTTCATTCACTTAGTGACAGGTAGTTATTTGTTTGCAGGGTTCCATTTGACATTTATTGTTAGTGTAAAACACTAATAATAATAATTAGTGCCTTTTTAGAGTTGTCTGAGGTTTTAGTGCTGGTGCATTGTTAATATAAAACATCCCCATGCTTTGCTGTATATAGGATAGCATGATAGTATTTAAGTATAACAAAGGGGCTCATTATACTGAGACCAGATTGCAGTATCTTTGAGCCTCCTGTTACCAAGCCAAGATTTAACATCCTCTAAACTTGTCTGCAATGCTAATACTTTTGGGAAAGGGAAGAAAATCTAGACATAGATACTATTTTTTTTTATTCACTTAAAGTTTAAGAGCTAAAGTCAGTTTAATGAAAAGATGGTGAGAATAAGCGAATCCTGCAATTATGTTGAGAACCTCAAGATACTCTGAACCTGCTTTATCTCAGACAAGTGCAGGGACATCTCCATGCAGGGAAATGGATCATTCAAAACCTCCTCAAAGTTACCCCCACTTATTCTGTCATGTCTCAGATCTCAGATAATCATTTTCATAACATGACCAATGAGGCTATGGACAATCCTTTCAGAGCATCTCATTAAAATACATTTGCAATACTATTGTGTATTCATGTTAAGCACATTGTAGTACACACATTCCTTGGTTGGTTGCTCTTCACCAAGCCACTTAATCACAGCAGTTCTCTCAGATTGCTATGTTACGTCAATATGCTGCAATGGTTATTTACTTTGAGGGACATTTTATTCTAGAGGGAGCAAAATGAGGAGAACTTCTCGTACAGAGATGGCTAGATGCAGGTTTTAACTTCATGAATCATTTAAAATGTAACAATACACTATTTTGAACTACATGACATTAGAAGAGATATGAGGCATTCGCCAATCACAACT